>NW_005054580.1:50793-92068 GCF_000277835.1 Geospiza fortis
CAAACACATTTAATATTCAGACAGTAGAGAGTAGGGCACTGCAACAGCAAATAAATTCAATACTGAAAGGTCAGTAAGGTGATTAGTATAAAATTGTAAACAAGAGGTCAATTTTGCAAAGAGATGCCAACTCTTAGGTGTAACTGAGACTATTCTAGGTCAAGACTAAACTGTACAAACGTAAAGGAGCTTGGTCAAGGACTATTGCATATGGAAAGCTTTGAAATCGAAAACATCTTCAGTATATTGGGATTTCTTTGTGAATCCTCCCAGTTTTAGGTGAATAAAATCACATTAGGTCTCCACAGGAGATGCTGCTTGAATTGGGGCCACCTGTAAATGTTGTGCCTCGTATATTCTGGGGACTAGGACGCAGAAGTTGAGCAAATTCAAATATAAAGTTAAAAAAACATGTATAAAACTTAGAAATTCTAGTTTTCTGCTTTAAGGAGTGAAACAGATGCATAACATTATTCATGCTACTCTCTTCCCACATAAAGATGCAGCAAATCCTGCAAGTCCTGCTCAAAATTCAAACCACGGGCAGCAAGGAAAGCAAGCACCCACACAGGCCTGGTTCTCCTCTCCAAAAGGGCTGAATTCCACTGTATTTTAGAGCAAAAAGCAGAGCCCTGTGCAGGGCTTCCACTTTTCCACAGCAGGATTGCTGCAAAATTATGGAGTTGGACATTTTTGTATCAGATTTAAATAATTCACACAAGCCTTTAAAAGAACCTGTTTGTGCTTTAGGATCTAACCCTCCCTGCCATGGCACATCTCCACTTGGGGGCTTGGGTATATATTTAGGCTCTAAATCTGCTTAATTATCCTTCAGGGAGGAGATCCAGGAGTTGATTTTGATTTTTTGCATATCCCAGGAGGGTTTTGTCAAACCTTGGTCACAGCCAGTGGGAAATCCTAGGCTTTAGTATGGAACCCCAGTGTCTGGTTCAATGGTGCAGCTTTTAGAAACATAATTTTAGCTGTGGGTTTGACTGCAGTTCTGCTTGTTCCATTTCCTCCTGTGCTGGTTAAACCTTCCTGTACAGAAATTGCCCTCTGAGTTTGGTCTGTGATCTGAATGTAGATTGATACTGCAGCAGTAATCTTTGCCTCAACATTTATTAAAATAGATGATTTCTTTAAAAGAAATGAGTTCCCATTTTTCTGCATGAAAAAATTCCATCCAAACCAGTGTTAACTCTGAATTCTGAATTATTTCCTTCATAGAAAATTAAATATGTAAGAAATATAAAAGCTCTTCATACACAACAGCTTGCAAACAATTAAATGGACTCTTTAAGACGCTCCCTTGGGAAATGGGCTGTGAGAGCCACTGGAGCTGAGCTTGCTGAGTGCCTCACGTGGGTGTGACACAATCTGCAGATGCTCGTGGCCTCAGCAAAGCCCTGGGTGACACCTCCATCTTTGCCTCAACATTTATTAAAAATAGATGATTTCTTTTAAAGAAATGACTTCCCATTTTTCTTCATGAAAAAATTCCATCCAAACAAAACTTCACCTCAAGTTTTAACTCTGAATTCTGCATTATTTCCTGTCCACGACAGTTCCTGCCCTCGTGCCACCCCAGCAAACGCTGAGTGTTCTACCCAGGACACGTTCCTGGCACATCTCAGAACCATTCTTTGATTAAAAGGGAATGGGAAAAGCTCTCTTGACCAGCAGTGAAGCCCCAATTCTGGAGGCTGTGGCCCCTCCAAGCGAGGCAGAGCACAAATCCAGCCTTAAGGGTGCTCTGCACTGCTCCTGCAGGAGGACGCTTCTTAAAAACCAACCAACCAATCAACCAGACAGAAAAATAAGCAAAAAAACCCCTTCAGAGATTTGTACACAAATACCTCTGAGAGCATTTTGTGGTTGACTGGTGCTGCTATAAAATTGGGAGCCCTGACTCTGTGTTTTCTCCTGTCTCACCACACAAGTGGGTCCTTTGAGGCCACTGCTGCTGGGGTTCATGTAGTAAAAAGTTTCAAGTGATTGCTTTAAATATTCACTTCTAAAAACCTCTGACAAGACAATTCTCATCAGAACCAAGAAAAAAGAACTCTGGGAGGTCTCTTTTGCTGCGGTTTGGTTTGGTTTGGTTTGTTTGTTGTTTCCCCAGTGCTCCCTAAACTTAAAAATTACAATATTTTCTGAAAGGGAACTCTGGGAGGTCTCTTTTGCTGGGGTTTGGTTTGGTTTGTTTGCTGTTTCCCCAATGCTCCCTAGACTTAAAAATTACAATATTTTCTGAAAGAAAGGAGAGATTTGTTTCAGGGACCTGCAGTTCCTGATTAATTCCACTTGGGTAGAGTATGAGCTCCATATGAGGATGAGGGGAAGAGCAAGTACAAAGGAATATTAAATGTGTGTCTATCTTGGAAAATCTGCAACTGTGTTGTTTTGCAGGGGTTACCTATTGCTACCACGAACATCTGAGAACCAGGAATACACAGAGTAGAATAAGGACTTGTTTACTTTGTGTACAGTTAGATATTCTCACCCTCTACCTAACTAAAAAACCTAGTGGTAAAGGCTTTAATCAATACTCAATTTTAAGCACAAGATAATTCTTGGTGTTACTAATTCTGAGCTTCAAAAGGAAAAATAAAGATGCTCCACTTCCCCAAGGTTCTGGGTTTTTTTCCCCCAAATAAAACATAGAAAGAAATGTATATAAAGCACAAATCCACCAAAGGTTGTACCTGAACCCACCCTTAAATCTGCAGTGGCAGAGTTTCAAATGATGGAAGTTTGTGGGTGCAAATCTGTGTCTGAGAAGATCTGACACCACCTTGCTTAACTTCCCGATATTTTCATTTTCAGTAGCTTAAAGGTTTGCATATTAAACAGGTGCACATATTTAGTGTGCATTTAAATGAATTTCATCATTTTATCAGAATAAACAAAATGCCAGGTTTTAATTTGCAGGAATTTTTGCTCTATTTAAAGTTGCAAAGGCTTTCAAAAGGGATAAGAGACTCACAGACCTCACTGTCATCCATTAATGGTGACATCCAGAAATTTGTAATTTGTTATTACAAATAACACCCTGATGGCTCACTAGGAATCTCTAGTATTGTACTAAATATTCCCTTGTACAAACTGCTTTTAATTAAGGGATTCCACAACTCTGAATGGGCCATATTTGTAAATAGCTGCTAATTACATGTAATAACTTGCTGACCTGTTTCACAAACCACTCTAGGGGTGGATGCATTCCACAGGCAGATTTCTCTTTAAGCAAGCACTAAGCTTTGAATCAAACATGAATTTGCCCAAAAATACTAGAAAAACATTCCATTAAAAAAAAATTCCAAAATTTTACTATAAACCTGCAGGAGACATCTCACAGATTGGTAAGGTGTCACAATGAACTTTATATTAAAAATTAGTAACCCAGTTAGTAAAGAGCTTCATGAATGCTCTGTTAAATTAGACTGACATATCAATAGAGCAGCATGTGATTGCTATTTTTTTAATTAAGTATTTATTGATATCAGACCCTCTCCACTTTGGGCTCCCAAAATGCCACCTGAAATATCCCAATTGTTGCAACATCCTGAGCAAGTTTCAAGAACTAGACCCTGTTTCCTTCCTATACTCTCAAGGTTTTCCCTTGATACTCCATGTAATATATTTACATCTATTTTTAACAATCCTGAAGACTGGGAAAGGCTTCAAAATCAGAAGTACAATTTTCCCATTATTCCCTTCCACCCCATAGGAAGAAGGAAATGGGGTTTGAGCTGTTCTGAGCAGCTCAGAGGAAAGCTGCCAGCCCTGTGTGCCCACACACATTTTAAGCACAGAGCTGGAGAGCAGCCCTAGGTGAGCATTTTGCAACTGGGATTTCCTCAAAAAAAATGCCAATTCACAAAAGCATCTCCCCTTTCTGTGAAATTTGTATTAGGAAAAGTTTTCCAGGTTCTTGAATTGGAGCAACCCACTGTAAATACCCCATTTAAAAATAAAAACATTGGAGGTTTTACTTGATGGGGTTTTTTACTGCCATTCATAAATTTGTGCCTTTATATGAATAAACCCAAATTTTCCCTAAGTGTTGTAATTTCTGGTTTAATACCAGCAGGCATTTTGCTGTGGTAATAAAACACCAACAGTCCAGAATAAGCATTTTAAAAGCCCAATCTCTGATTGCCCTCTGCCATAGAGATCCTTATCTCTGGGAAGGTTACCAAATCAATCTCTGGCTTTTATTTTAGTGAAGAAACGTGGCTGTAACCACGAGGAGCTCTGGACACCTGTTTTATTTCTCCAAATGAAAGGTGACAAAGGCTGGAGCAGATTCTGCTCTCTCCTATTAATTAACTTCAGCCCATAAACGAGCGAGGCCCTTGTTAAGACACAATAACATCCAGTTCTTGCTTTGCTGCAGTGGAGAGGAGAGAGGGAAGATAAATTGTCTATTTAAATTTTATTAGATCTTTCCTCCCAGAGTGCTGGCTGCAGCATGTGAAGGAAACATTTAGCACAGCACAATGAGCTGCTCCCAGTTTCCTGCTCAAATGGAGAAATTCTATCCCAGGCAATCATTCCCTGGATGAAAAGCTGCTTTGGGATTCTGGGGGTTTGTGCCCTGCTCAGTGTGGAAATGAGGGAACCTGGGCTCAGGAACCTCCATGGCTTCACTTCTCCTGATCCTGATCCTGCCCTGGAATAGCTGGGGCTGTTGGGGTGAAACTTCTCAGGCCAAACTTCCCAAGACAAAAATAGGAAAATATAGAGAAATCTCCAAGAAGCAACTGCCAAAGCTGGAACCTAAATAGCTTTAGCAAAAATGAAGTTTCCCCTTTAAATTCAACAAAACTTCTGGTGCTGCACTCTGCTCTTGCTTGAAAGCACTTTAAAAACCAACCAACCAGTCAACCAGACATTAAAAAAGCAAAAATACCCTTCAGAGATCGGTCTGGTGGACAAATACTTCTGAGACTCTTTGGTGATTGTTCGATAAGATTTTAATTGCTGCTATAAAAGTCATGTCTGAATGTTTGGTGTGCAAATACTGAGGGGGTTTGCACTCAAACAGGATGGAAAGGTCAAGCTTCCTTTTTCTTGCAGGAGTTCTGGAATTTTACCCCCTTCTCTTGTTTGCCTTTTCTCTGTCTGCCTTCCCTTCTCTGTTGGCCAGACAGATAAGAGCAGTTTCTTCTCTGTTTGGCAACTACTAAAACCTGTATAAGGAATAAACCCAATTATCTTCTCATGTGTGTGACAGGCTTGTAAACTGAGTTCTACACATTTACATATTCTTTTAATGCTGTAATAAAAAAAGCTACTCACAGTCTTGAATAAATAAAAATCTAGAAGCAGAGTTAGCTCTTTCTGAGCAACTGGAATTATTCTGTTACTGAAGCCCTTCCTTATCAGCTGCCTCAAAGATTTTTCATTCACTTCAAGATTTCTTCAGTAGATATTTTGCATCTTAAACCAAACTGTGTCAGGATATTAGGATTCAGAAATCTATTTCTTCTAAAAAATTTGTTACCACGCCAATCTTGTTGTGTCAGTGCTGTCCTTTAACTTGTCCAGGTCCCTCCTGCTTCAAGGCTTTCCTGCCAGTGAATTTAGAGATAAAAAAATCTACATCTAAGTAAGACAGAGATAATAAATCTAAATAAGATAGAATAAATCTAAATCTAAATAAGACAGAGATAATAAATCTAAATCTAAATAAGACAGAGATAATAAATCTAAATCTAACTAGGATAGAGAGAAGAAATCTAAAGCTAAATAAGACAGAGACAATATATCTAACAATATATATCTAAAACTATATCTATATATCTAAAACTATACCTATATATCTAATATATCTAAAATATATCTAAGATAGAGAGAATAAACTTAAAGAAGTCTTTCATCTTTGATGTAAAGTCTAAGCCTGGCATCATAAACTAGATTTCCTCTTTCTTGTTCCTTCATTTCCATGTCTTTCCTGGATTGGTTACAAAGAGTCTTCCTGGTGGAATGGTGTCGCAGACATCTTTTTTGAAAAATCTTTTCTTTAGGATTTTTCCACCTGAGAAGCTGAGAGGCCTCAGGAACAAAATGTAAACATTGATTATCTGCTGCTGTGGAATGCAACAGGTGGATCTGTGATTGCCCCATGTTGGTTGTTTCTAATTAATGGCCAATCACAGTCAGCTGGCTTGGACAGAGAGTCCAAGCCACAAGCCTTTATCATCTTTCCTTCTTTTTCTATTCTTAGCTAGCCTTCTGATGAAATCCTGTCTTCTATTCTCTTAGTATAGTTTTAATATAATATATATCATAAAACAATAAATCAAGCCTTCTGAAACATGGAGTCAGATCCTCGTCTCTTCCCTCATCCTAAGACCCCTGTGAACACGGTCACAGAATGTTCTGATATCTGAAAAGCTTTAGAATCATTAAAAGTCTGTATTTTTGAAACAGTAGAAAATAAAACCTGTCAGGGAGCCCTCAAATAAAATTAAAATCTCCTCACAATGGGTAAAAAATGACCCTAAATTCCTGTCCTCGCTGTGAGTTAGCAGAGAGACAAAGAGAGAGCAACTCCTGGGGAGCATCTACTGTACACAAAGCAATCATGTCACGGGGTTTGGAGCTGATTGAGGTGGGAGCAGAGCCTGGGGAGGGGCACAGGAGCTGAGTCTGAGGCGACTCTGGCTAAGTTGGCATCTCTGAGGGTCGGGTGCAGTAAGAATTCACACTCACGCCCAGCCGCAGCAGCAGAGGTGCTGGTAGGAGAGGAAAGAGCATTGGATAACGATACGTGACTAGGGCTAGAAATATTGGTTACATCCTGGGTCTGGCTTGTGACGGAGGACTGTCTCCTGAGAGCCCCCTGAAAGGAAGTGCCACTCTTGAAAGTATTGACTACTTCGATCTGTAACGGAGGAAAGAACGAGACAAGTTGCTTAAAGTATGGACACAGTTGCATAAGTGACAGGAATAATCATGAAAAACAACAAATCAACCGTGCGCGCGCTTCTACTCCAGCTGGAATCCAGGTGCCCTTTCCCAGGGTTTTTAGAAATGATTCAAATTTTCTGTCTGGATAAAATGAGGCAGCTCTGTAGGAGGCAGTGAGCTGCATCACTTTAAACAACTAGAAGATTTGAAATAACAGGGGTTTTTTTAAAGTTTAAACCGTTTTATTTAGAGGTAAATAAAATCAGCTGGAAGACTTGATGTAACTAATCTCCACTCTTTTTTTTCCTACTGAGATTCAAATTATGCTGTTATGTCTCTCCAGGGGGAGAAAAATTCAGTCACTCAGTTGGATTTTGGGGGATGAGGTTGGGGATGACACTCAACCAGAACAGAAAAATTTTAAATTCAATATATGACTCTATTTTGTCTACAAACCCAGGGCTGTCAGTACAGTAGTTTGATAAAATAATTCTTGCAATATTTTATTTGACTTTTTCCGTAATGAAAAATTTAGCACTGGGATAAAGAATGTTGGGGTTTTGTAACTGGAGATTTAAAAGTATTAATATTTTATCTTTATACAGAGAACCCAGAAAATGATGTGGAACTGGATTGACTATTGCAGCTAATAACATGACAATTTTCCAATTATTTTCATAGGCCTGCTGTATTCCCTGTTTGACAGACCCATCTTGAGCACCTTCCTTTTACTCCCCACCACAGAGGAGGAGTTAAAAACTGAGCTGAGTATTTATTCCAAGGCATCCTTTGGCACCAGTATAAACCCATAAAAAGCAGGCTCTGGGTACAGAGGGAAAGCCAGGAGTAAATCCCACAAACCCCTGCACCCCAAAATGTCCCCTGTGTTGCATCAGTGCAACCACAACAGACAGAGCAGCAGAATATCCATGGGAGGAATTCAACCAACCACTTGTTTGAAGTAACCCACTGGTACCAGACCATGCAACCCACATTTCTGGAGATTCCCAGCCTAGAATAAGGTAAATTGGTGGCATTTTTATCAATTTAAACAGCACAAATCTTGGTGAAAACCCTCCTAAATTTTCCAAGTGGGAAGCACTAGACTGAATTTATGATTTTCTGCTCTGGTCAGACTTAGGAATAAACCAATTTGTATCTTTAATAATATGGATGTTTTCCTTTTTTCCCTCCCTTAATCTTGTCTTTGGCCATCATTGTTTATTTTCCTGCATGTTTTTTTGGGAATAATCAACCACAGCCAGCTGGAAAAGGGATCCCAGGTTGCTGTTGTGCAATTATCACAGTGAATTTTCCTCCACAAAGCCCAGATTTGCTCTGTCTGAGCCCTGGTACCATTCCTCTGTGCACACCCAGGGCTGGGCAGTGTTCAGCAGACCCCACAAGGTTGGAGAGCTTTGGTTTTGGCAGCAGAATTACATGTCCAGTGCAAATCTCACAGTGAATCAGAGGTAAATCACAGTAAATAACATGTGAGGCGAGTTTGCACGTGGGGCAGGGCATGAGGGGATCCTCAGCTCAGGCTCATGGAAACACCACATGGCTCAAACCACTGGTGACGTGGCACAGTAAATACTCACCTGGAACGCTCTACAAAAGTAGAATTAAATACAGATCTTGGCTTCTCAGGGTCTAACCCAGGTGACAGAGCACTCTTCAAGAGAGACCATTCAAAAAAGACTCTAAAGACTCTCACTGAGGGCACGAAATGAGTGTTTCTGTGATAAACTCTGAGATGTGCAAAAGCCTTCCTGACAAACTGAGAGCCTTTGGTGCAAGAGTGAAAAGATGAGGGAAGATCTGTATTTAATTTCTTCAGAGAAGAAGAATTACAGCCATGTAATTTGCTTTTCTCCTGAAGAAATGAACTCCAGCTGTTCATGGATATAATTCCTGGTGGGAGGATGACAACCTCCCCAGAATCCTAAAAGCTGAACACATAGGGCTGTGCTCTGCCTGAAGCCAAGAAAGAAGAGAAGAACTTGGCCCAAAAGTTTATCTTCTCCAAGCAGAAAATAACAAAGAAGGAAAGAGCTCATAGAAATAAATAGTGCATTTTGAATTAAGATGGAACCTTTTCATGACAAAGGAATGCATTTATTTAGAACAATTCAAGCTGCTAAAGAGGAGAAAGGAAATAAAAGTTCATAAGTTTAAAAAATTTCCAACACAATATAGGATGCAATCATGTTTTGATTATAGGCCTTCAGGTAGAGAAAAAATACTGTCCTACATTTGAAGCTTATCCATAAGGTTGACATTTTTCACACCTGTCTCATTTTTCTCTATGTTCTATACCCTGGAAGATCCAATTTTTTAGGTGTGCACAGCAAATAAAAATACCAGTGATTAGCAAGTAAAGAAAAATTTTAAAATCTGATAATAGCAGAATTGTCCTGGCAGAACAGATACTTCTTCCTGATTTTTAACACAGAACAGATTTTCAGAAGCATTTCTGTTGTCATTTATGTGAGTAGGACCCAGGTATCATTCCCCTAATCTCCAAGCAGGATATTAATTTAAATATTTTTTTAAAAATTAAAAAAAAAAACTAAAAAAAGAAAAGCCACCTTTCTCTAAGAAATAAAACAGTTTCCATTCCACTTACATGGGGCTACCATGATGTTTTCTATATTAAAAGCTACATGGAAACCCTAAAATGAGGTGCTGGCATTTTATCCAACTTGAGAACCTCTTGCCAGGAGTGACTTTCACTGCTGGAAGGTTTGAATTGGTTCAAAAGAAAAGTTTTCATGTTTTCTACATGAAAAATGAAGGGTGAAAAATGCAGTCCAGCACCTTTGTGCGGTTTTTTAGCATGTGAAGAGGAACAATTTTAAGCAGCAGTTACCCCGTCACCTGTATTGTTTTTCAGCTTTTCCTTTTATTCTCAGAACATTCCAGACAGTTGTTTCCCACCTGGGATAGATGAAGCAAACTGAATTTCAGGATGAATGAAGCAGAAGAGGAAAGAATCAGGCTGGGAGTGTAAAATTCTAAAATTCTGGAGAATCTTTCAATACACAATCAAAAGAGGTGAGATGTGTATTTTTCTCTATTTTTTTACTCAGATTATGAAGTCTGGCCTGAAGGTAAACTTGGTGAGCTTCCCAAAGGCTGTTGGACCTGCCAAGAGGGTGTGATCACCCTTGTCTTCCTTCAGAACAATGAATTTCTGAGAAAGGTAACAAAAACTTGGGGAAATTTGCAGAAAACTGTTGGAAAGTCCTGTCTGTATGCAATTTTAGATCCTCCTCAAACCTGCATATCTAAGAGAAGCCATTTGTGAAGCTTCACCCCTCAGTGGCCATCTGAGAGAGCTTTCCAGGAAGGAAACTCTTCCATTCAGAGAAGGGGAGCACACATCCCTCCAGAGATTCCCTATTGGATATTTATCAGAGATTCCCTATTTTATATTTTGTTCATATCTAAATGAACAAAAGGAGGCCAAAAAGAGCATCAGAAGTCGATAGCCAGTCTCTGGCCTGGTTATGTGCATTTTTCATATACCTTTCTTTCAAAGATGCCTGTCTTCACAGAAACAGAAAAATCCCAGTGGAAGCCCCTCCCCTGGTGCCTTGGGTTGAGCCCTCTGTTTGAGAGAGGATGTAGATGAAAAATGTCTCTAACACTGCAAAATCTCTTGTCAGTTTGGATGGGTTTCAAAGGGAGCACTCCAAGGAAGAAGGGTTGGCTGTCTGAAAACAACACCCAGCCTGTTGTGGGTTCTTTGTTTCAGCAGGGAAGGCTTTGCTGGGAGCTGGGACCACCTGTCCAAGAGTGACTGAAGAGAAAATAAGGGCAAATAATCCAATTTACAGCACAAGTGTGGAAAGTGGTGTTAGGATTGAATGACCAAGCTGGTCCTGAGCCCAGAGTTCTATCCTAATCTGCCATCCCCAGGGATATAAAATGAGGGGATGCTCTACGTTCTTCTTCCACATCTCCAGGAGTGCATCAGACAGCAGAGGATTCCTGCAAATCCTCCCAGGGATGCTAAAGACATCCCAGTCTTTTCCTGGAGCTCTTCTTTTGCTGGCCTCCTGAGAAATGTGTTATAAGGGAATGAATCCACCTGGATGGGCCCCACACACAGCAAGGATCAAATCTGACCTTAGTCCATCACTCTCCACTGCACACTTGGGCACTGCTCTGGAATCTGTTGGCCCATTTTATTTTCTTTTTTTTTTTTTTTTTCATTCCATAGACGTGAAATGGATGCAAAAAAAAATCAAAAAGTCATTGAGTAAATAAAATGAGAAGAAAAATCAGAGAGGTCTCTTGGCAGAGAGGAGGGAGACATCCTACTAAAAGTGCTTCTACAACTAAGAGCAGAAAGGAAACCAAGATGGATGTTAGCAAAGAGACGTAATTAATGTTCATTTGGGTTTAAGTAGTGGAAAAGAATCATTTCTCTGTGAATTAAGTGGACAAAGAGACGCAGAACTAAAAGCTACCTCTCAGACTAGAAAGAGAACTGGAAGGATGTCATTTGCTTTGTGTTGCTCGAAGTTGTTTACACTCACCCCAACCAGAAAGACATCCTGACAGAAGTGCCAACAGGCAACACTCCTCCTACAGCCACCAGGGAGAAAAGAATGCACATTTAGAGGTCATCTTGCCCTGAAGATCACCAGTACCTGGGCACTTTTTGTAACAACTGAAATTTGAATTTTCTCTACTGATGAGTGCTCTTGACTCAATGGAGTCAAGACACACAAGCTCAGAGCTGAAGATCCATATTTAATCACTTACCACAGAGCCCTGCGAATCCCCCCAGCTTTTAATCTCTCTACATTTTATGCTCTGCAGATGCAGCCAAGAGACCTCACTGCCCTAATTTGGCTTCTTTCCATCATTTTTTTCTAAATTCATGGCTGCATCTTCCCCCCTCCCAAAAAAAAAGTATCAATTTGTAGATGTGAAAAAGCAGAATGTGCTGTTTATCTCGGATGAAGACAAAAACCCCAAATCTTCTGAGACAAAAATGTTCTTTAGGAGATTCTTTCAAGGAAAAAAAAGATCATTTTCTTAATTATTCACCTCTTTTTCTTGTCAGGCTCATGTAAAACACACACATCTGATGTGGTGATAGCTGTTCTCTGCTGCAAGCTGCCAGAAATACTTGATCTTAGAAAGATCAAGCAGAGCACACCTGAGTGCAATGAAACACTTCACTGCAATGGAAAAGGCAAAATACTTCACATGATTTTCTTCAGCGCTCCAGGACAAATTTCACAGCTCCTTAACCTGCACTATATTTAGCACCAGGATTCAGTGCAAAGATCTGGTATATTAAAAAATGCCATGGATTTTTGTGTTTGGCAAAAGTTGGGGGGAGATATTTCTCAGGAATCATTCCTAGTAGCCAACTCTTACACCTTAATATTTAATGGCTGCTTAATTCCTACTAAAATCCAGAACCACATTTTTCATTACCTAATGGGAAATAAAATCAATCCCTTTTAATCGTGATCGATGTGTGGCAGTGCCAGAACTGAACAGATTTATATTTTTAATCAAATTGCGCATCATACTTCAGACTCAATTTCAATTATTCTGTTAGTGCAGCAATGGCAGCAACAATGTATTGGGCTTTTCTTTTTGGAGCAAATCAAGCAATACATTTTAGAAAGCTTTCATAACATTCTGCGAGCTGACGTTGGCCAAGCAGCACAATTTCATGAGCTGTCATCACTCTGGGAGAAAAAGAGCATCCAGTCATGGTATTCCCAAATCACAGATCTCTGGTTTTGCATTTTATCCCTTTATATCTTTTCAGTTTGTCTCTTCTGCTGCACACACCCCCTTTGCTCAGTTCCCTTATTTTGTTTTTCATGTTTTTCCTTCGAGAGCAATTAACCAGTGCCATCCTCCACACACAAACACTCCGTGGCTTTCCTGTTAACGTTATTTTGCCTTGATCTCACATTAATCATTTCTTTGGTTGTTTCTAGACCTTGTGGGCATTCATTTTTAGCATACCTGGGTTTGGATTCTGTTGAGCCCTCGGAACCAGAGGATTTGTCCACGTCGGAGTTCTCTCTCTGCATGATCTATTTCTTCAACATCTTCATTGAGCTCTTCCTCAGGGACCTCCTCCTTCTCAGTGAGCCTCCCTGCCTCCTTTAAAAACTTTAGCCTACTTGTTGGGATGGTTGCAATGACCTAAAATTATAAAAAAGTACTGAAAACATAAGCCTCATTCAAGAGCAACAGTAAAACAATCTGCTAATTACAGAGTAATTAGAGTAATCATATTTTAGTAAGGTCTAGAAAGGTGAGCTAAGCCTGTTCCTAACAGCACTTTGTACTTGGACAACTCCATTTTAGTCCCAAAAATATTTAATTTACTGTGTAAACAATTAGCATGACTTGCACCACTAAAGCCCAGTGTGGAGCAGGTTTCCCAAGGCTGGGGAAAGTCTTATCAATAAAAGAAATTGAAAATAAAATAAGATGGAAATATTTCAATGAAAAGAAAACTTAATCAGACTGATAGCTCTGCAATTAGAGTTTGGGTATTTCTATGGTAATGGGAGGTGAAAATTCATGGTATCTCATGCTGATAAATCTTCTCACACTCCCTTGGTTCATGGATTCAGCTTCCCTTTGTTCCAGCAGCTGGAATGCTTTTCTGGCATTTATCAAAATTGAGTTTTCTGAAAGGTGTGGATTTGGTTGTCGGATTTCTCACAGGGCTGTCCCTCACTCTGTGTCCTTACCACCAATAAATTCTGATTAACTTAACCTCTCTTCTCATTCTGCTTGCCCACCCAAGTGGTCCTTGCAAGTAACTAATGCAGGAGAATAATCTTTAAAAAATTGCAGATACTGTAGCTGGACAATTATTTTAAACCCATTTCAGTGTTACCCTGTTGGGCAGTCATTTTCTCTTTGTTCTGATTCCTTGCATAAAACCAGGAGCAAATCATGGCAATTTAAACAAGACATTACCTGGAACACACTGAATGCTTAAATCAAATCTCCTGCAAAGCAAAGTTTTAAACCCACTTAGCAAAAACTGCTGCAATTTTCTTTTTTTGTCTTCATTTCAGCAGCGAGCAACCACAACTGTGAAGCTCAGATGTATGAAAAATGAAGAGAGAACCAAGACAGCTGCCAGTAAACTGGTGAGGAGAGCTTTGGAAAACTGGAATGGATGCAGTGAAGACACATGGAAATGTTCTGGATCTTTTCAGGGTGAAAGCAAACCCCTGAGTTTGCTGAGGGTCTCCTTGAGCTTCACAATCCACAAGGCCAGTTTTATTATAATGTTTTAAAGACAGATTGAAAAAAAAAAAAACCAAAATAACCAAACCAAACCCAGTTTCTACACTACTATAAAACCTTTTTAAAGGGGGGTTGAAAAACAGGATGCAAACCTGGAGAATTAATGGTGTGGCACGAGCAAAGACAGAAGAGGAGAGGAAAAAAAGGGGAAATGCTCATCAATTAAATACTTACTGAAAGTCCTTCAGCCTCCCAGCTTTCAAACTACAATGCCAGCACTCTACAGAGAGAAACTACTGCAAACTCTGGGATCTGATGAAAGTGATGGTGATAAAGGAATTTGAAACCAATATTCATTAAAAAAACTCTCCTGGGTCAGAACTGTATGTGACAGAATGTTCCTCTCTTGCAGCACTTCAGCCAAGCTGATGAGACTCTGCTCTAATTCTTTCCTTAAGGTGTTTACATGGCTTTTTTAATTATTCTTTTATTTTCTGTATCTGCTAACACCCACCCAGTTCAGGACACAGACTCAGTAGATGCAGATGAAAGAACTAACTATTGTTCCCAGGAAAATTACCACAATTTTAATAAGCGATCAATAATTCTGGGAATGGGATATGAAATACTTTAGAAAGTCTTGGTTTTCAGAAGGGATGGGAGCTGTTAGAAAACTGTCCCTCCAAGCATCTCAAATTGACTTGCTGGAAAGTTCTCCTTAAATTCCTTTCAGAAGTGCCTGCTTTGACACTCAAACTCTGAAATCTTGATTGCCTTTCATGGCTCACCAGAACAGCAGGTTCAGCACGTGGATTAAAAAAAAATAAGAATAACAAATTTGTTTTGTGCTGAATGAGTCAGAGCAGCAGAGAAAACGCTGAGACAGAAGAGAAGGAAAAGAATTCTCTCTCTCTGAAGAGCTCCATGAAGGAAGACCTTGCCACAGACTGTAAATCATGTAAATATGGACATAATTGATTGGTTTTAGCCTCCTATTTTCTTTTCTTGTCACTAAATATTGACTACAAGAGAGATATTTTTCCCTCTCTATTTGCTTTCTTCTCAGCAATAAAACTGTGGAGGTGTTCCAATACCAGATTTAATTTAATGTCTAAGGTCTCACAATAAACCTGGGAAACCTGGGGCAAGTAAAGTGAAAAAAAATGCTGATATTAGTATTAGTTCTTGGTGGTTATGTAATAACCATGGATAACAAAATTTAGAAGCCAAAAAATTTGATCAAAGGCTGTGGGAAATTTTCACAGCTGAATGAAGCAGTTTGGATTCTTGTCCCTCTCCCTGTTTGATTTCCCCTTTCTCCAAAAGTTGGTATATTTTCCAAGCGGTAGGAAAAGAAAACCAATAAATCCTTCCTTTCTGTGATTATCAAACTGATTTTAGGTCTTCCTCCTGCAAGGCCTTAAGTCAAATCCTGACCTCAAGTAATAATTACAGCAGAATCATCTGCTAGTCATGGTTTTCAGCCACACATGCATTAAAAGCTGTTCTGATTCTGAGCTTATTTCTATGGAAAACTGAGGCCAAACTGTCAAAAAAAGTTGGAGTTTTTTTCCCAGAAGAGATCAAATAATCAGAATTGAAAGCAAGCATTTATTCACCACAATTCCAGTAGAACCACAGCAGAATTCAATTGCAGTGGGCAATTTCTTGACTCTTCAAAGAGGCAAACTGTGGATCTACAAATCTCTTTACATCTGAGAGAAAAAAATGTAACTTCACATTTTTCTTTACTGCACCAGGTGGCAACAACTTAAATACCCTTAGTGCATTCAGAGGTGAAAAAATATTATTATTATGACCTTTGCAACCTGTGTTTGCACATAAAAGAACAATGTAGAATGTTAACAATACTGATTGTGTCCTTATTATCACTTCCAGAGAGTTAATCCCAATTTATTTAATATCATCTCATTGACTTTTTTTTCCTTCATCAATACATAATTCTGTATTAGCCATTGATGACAGAGGATATGGCAGAAATTGAAAAGGACATGTTAATTTAACTGCCATCTTCTACAACCATTAAAGGCAAAAAAAATTTTTTTGCACTCCCTCTTCCATCCTTCACACACAGAATTAGGTGGATGGAGAATCACAGCAGAAATTTTTGAAGGCACTGGAATTTTTCCTATGAGAGAAGCCAGAAGGACAATTTCAGCAAGGGAACGAGTTGCTTGACGTAGAACTGGAACTTCATTTCAGCTCCAAAACTTTGCCACATTCTACAGGAGGAATTCTATTCCAGGAAAGGGCACAGTGCATTTGCCTTTGCTGCATTTTTTGTGACTAAAAGGCTGAAGTTGTGACTCAACATCCTTCACAAAAAAGCCTAACTGAAGATGGCCCTGGTGACAGCACACCCTTCTAGAAAGGAAAGATTTGAAAATTAACAAAAACCCCCAAAGGAACAGAGGGATAAATTATCCTTTCTAATAAATATCTCCTTGAAGCTCTCAGAGAGCCCCCTGGGTTTCAGTGAGGGCTGCACTGGGCACTGAGAGAGGAAATCACAGGAATATCAACAATATCACACCTTTGAATGTGCAGCTTCCTGAATGCTTACCTGACCCCACACCAGCTCTCCTAATCCAATAAATACACACCACATCCACTGGTCCAGCTGCAGGGGAGAACAGCTGAATGGTTTTCCTCCAAACTGGACAATTACTATCTACAAAGAGAAGCACGACGGAAAAGGGGTCAATTTTTCAGGGGGAAAAAGGCAACAAAACAAAAACAAACAGCCAGACCAGAAAAAAAAAAATAAACCAAAAAACCAAAACCAAAAAACTCCAACCAAACAAAAAAAACCTGCATAATTTTGGTCCCTAAAACCCCCCCATCAAACCTCACAAACTTCTGCATCCCCAATTAAAAGTGAGAAAAAGAAATAGCAGTTCAGACTGAAGTTCCTCAGCCTCATATTTAGTGCTCAGATATGAATGGTCAGGAAAAAAGAGAACAGGACAGTCCCCATGTGCTCTCCCAGCTCCTGATTTTTTGGATTTATTGACTCTGATCCAGTTCATTTTGGAATGTCCTTTGCAAGAGAGGCTTTTCTCTCCGAGTAACATTTTATTGTGTATTTGCAGATGTGCATCATGGGGAGACAGAGGCTACAGAAAACTCTAGATCTATTGCAGGAAAGGGGTGGGAAAACCCCACACCCTCAGCAGGATAGCAACACACAGAGTCTGAGCAGACTGAGAAGGTTTTGCTAACTGAAAATCAGATATAATTTATATTTCTTGTTAATATTGCTGCTGCAAAATTGGGGACCTCAAATCAATGCAGAGATTTAAATTGTCCAAGTTGTAAACTCATAATTTTGAATTAGATGTTAAAGACCATCCCTGTGAAGTTCTGCTCCTATCACTGCTGCCCTTCCTCCAATATTCAGTTTATTGAGGAGTTTCCCTTTTTAAATCCCTGTAGCCCAAACTCAAACTGCTCTTTCCTCCTCCTTCCTCCTCCCAGGAGCAAGGTGCTAATGCTGAGCTGCCACTGCAGAGCTGAGCAATAACAACAAGATAAAAATAGATTTCCAAATTATAATATAAAATTGTATCAAGTACAGGATGGATGCCAGCAAAAGAATGGAGCAGGAGCCGAAGGGGGAATTCTTACAGAAGAAAAATGTGGGGGAAATGTGTATTACTGTGATCATGTTCACTTGTGATGGGGCAGCAAAGTCAGGAGAGGAACATGAGGAATGACAATCCAGGGGCATCATTGCTGGGAATACTGAACAGCATTGGGCAGTGGCATTGAACAGAAGAACAATTCTACATCAGGTGTTTGAAGGTATATTTCTCTTTTCAAGGAGTAATAAATAATTGTAAAAGGATTTGTTGGTATGCTATTAAACAATTTCTTCTTTAAAAAACAGTTACAATATCAATGATCGGTGTTATTATTGTACATGCTAAGATTTAAGAATTAACCCAGTTATAAGGATCAAAATTTCTGTTTTATTAGCATGGCTACATAACATTTTCCATTAGTAACACTTGTATTGATTGAGAAAATACACAAAACCAGGTGGTTTACTCTTAAATGGGCCTCCTGCAGCACTTATATTTAAAATTAAAGAAAAAAAAAGAAAACACGGAGAAGAAAAGCCCCAACAACTTTGTGTTCCGTTTTTTTGAGTGGATTTGTGATGATTTGAGATGAACAGCAAGTGATTCTTGCCCAGAGCTTTACCTGAATAGCAAAGGTGCCCAGGACAATAGTGCAAAAGATGGGGTTTCTGAAGATGCCGTCGAAGACGTTCCTCTCGCCGTGGATCTTGCGGGCGTTGATCTCGTTGAAGAGCTGCATCATGACAAAGGTGTTGAAGATGATGGTGTAGTGCTCAGAAGGAGGAGAGTGAAGCGGGGCGTTCCTCCCACTGTCAATCTTAAACATTTTCTCACCTAGGTGTAAGACAAAAAGAAAAGTTTCCTCTAGAATGAATCAAACCAATTTCTATTCCACTCGTATTCTTCAGCCTTTTGCCTTCTTTACTCTGCTTTTTCTAGATAAAACTTTTCTTGCACCAATGAGCAAAACACATCTCAACTGAGCAAGAAGCTGCTCAAATGCTGACTTTTATCTAACAATACCTAACTCCTATCTAACAACACCTACACAACGTTGTCAGTCCCACTCTTACCTTCCCAAGCAGGAATTACTCTAAGCACTCAACTCTTTCAGGTGTAACAAAATCTTAAGGTCATTGCCACAGTGTTTGAATTTTCTACAGTGGTTAGAAGCCACCCCTCTTCACCAGGTTTTACCCATTTACTAATCAAGTAACTTCTGCCAAGCATTGAAGGATATCAGTCACAAAATACACAGGCATTTCTGATTTTAAAGAGATTTTGGGTTGATCAGCACCAGGCACTGCTGTTTAGTTTGATAATTTGGCTTTCACTCATAGATCTGACCAACCAAAAAGCAAGATAAAACCCATGATGAATAGCTAAAAATGTGGTGAGCTTTGAAAAAATAAAGATTTTTTTTTGTTTTATACCACAGCCTGACAGGACCAGACAGGGAAATCTGGATTTCTAATGTCTCAAAGACATCTATGTTTTGTATGTTCAAACACAATGTATTTCTAAAACTAAAAAAGATAAAAACTTGATGTACTAGTCTCTGAAGCAACCTCCTACAAAAGAAAGGAATTATTATTTGACCAAAATAGAAATAATTCTCATTAATTTGAAATTTAATTATGGAGGTACTGAGTTTTGCACATCATGTCACTGCAAAGCTGAGCCTTGTGGAGTTTAGAAAGGAAAAGATTATTTCCAAGGCTTATCAGAAAATTGTCTGGGATGTGTCCTTCAAAGTATGCAGGAGTTTTCCAAAGACACACAGGAGCAATTACAATAGGGGGGGAAAGCCTGGTTTGCTTTTCATTTGGCTCAGTATAAAATATTTTAAACCATAAAATTCATCAAAAAGCCATTCCAACTCCCCATAAAGTTCACAGAAGTTCTTGTTCCAAGATGCATATCACATGAATTACCAAGATTTTCTTCACCTGCTTTAGAGAACCTGAAATTCCAATTTCCTAATGCAGACATTCTCAAAATTCCCTGTAAATATAACAATGTTAGAAACCACTTCACTTCAGAAACCTGGCTATTCTTTTGGTTTAATTCCATTTTGAACAGATCATTGCCACCTCTGAGCGTCCCAAATAAACTGCCAGATGGCCATAAAGTGGACAAGGCTTTCAGAATGGAGCTCAAAAACCTCCTAAAATCCAGATTTACATTTGCAGCTTCTCTGGAAGTCTGTGTATAAGGGAAAAAAAAACCTGAAAGACAACACATGTGATTTAACAGTGACTACAAAGTGACAATACCCAGTTGAAAAAATCATCTGTCCTTTGAGAGGGTTCAGTTATTATTGTGGAGCAACAGAATCTATTATTAGCTCCTACTATTCCCTGCAGCAAGAAACATTTTTCCTCCTTCCCTGCCCTCTCCAAATACAACCTATAAAAAGCATCCATTGCCAGCAAGGCCTGAAGAAGAATCCAGTAATCCAATAAATTAGACTTTTCGCCCCCTTTTAATATCCATTCCAGAAATTAAATGTCAAAGCAGAATGTTATTTGTATCACTTAACACTGATTACTTACTTTCCATACCACTTAAGATCAACATTATTTCTGGACTGTGGACAACACTTTGCTCTTGGTAAAATGGATCTTGATTTTTATTGTGGTTTGTTTTGTGGGGTTTTTAAAATTTGTTTTTATGTCCCTACTCACCACGACAAGCCTCACAATGAAATCTCAGTATAGAAGCAGCAGGGTGGACACTCCTATTACAGCATAACCTTCTATGCCGTGTTTGGATACAAACTTTTTGCCAAAGCCCAAACCTGTATTTTATGAGGGGAAAAAAGCTCAATGAGTCCATTCCCAAGCTAACAATACATGGAAAGTGACTACAACATGACACTTTCTGTGCTTCCCATCCCATCAGCCAGGATTCACAGAATCACAGAGTGACTGGGTTGGAAGAGACCTTCAACACAGCCTCAGCACCGCCATGGCACCCATGGAACAGGCCCTAACACCTCAACTAAACCATGGCACCCATGGAACAGGCCCTAATACCTCAACTAAACCATGGCACCCATGGACCAGCCCCTAACACCTCAACTAAACCATGGCACCCATGGAACAGGTCCTAGCACCTCAAATGAACCATGGCACCACGTGCCACATCCAGGCTTTTTTAAACACTTCTAGTCATGGTGACTCCACCACCTCCCTGGGCTGCCTGTTCCAATGCCTGCCCACCTTTCCAGTGAATACATTTTCCTTAATATCCAATTTAAACATCTCTTGGTGATGACAGCAACAAATTCGTTACATTGAAAGCATTTTGACACTTCAGCCATCCAACCCAGCTGCTCGGGGGCTGAGCACCGTGTGGGCGAGCTTCTCACCGACAAAGAGCAGGGTGAAGATGAGGGTGAGCTGGTAGACGGCGTGGCCCAGGATGTTTTTCATCATGGTGCGGGAGATGAGCGGCTTGTTGCGGCCGTAGGGTTTGCGCAGCAGCAGCGCCTCGGTCGGCGGCTCCGTGGCCAGCGCCAGCGAGGCGAACGTGTCCATGATCAGGTTCACCCACAGCATCTGCACGGCCTTCAGGGGAGAGTCCTGAGGGGAAAAATCAAAAATGTTTGTATTTCCCAAGAAAAGCCTGGCTGGGAGTTCATTTTTCTCATGGGGCTCAGAAATCCCAGCACTGAGAAGCCTTCTTCTGTTGCTGGGACCCTTCTTCTGCTCCTTCTGCAGGACCAGGAGCACCATGACCTGAGCAGAGAGAAATTATCTCCCTGCAGGCATTTAATCAGCACCATTTGCAACCACAAAACTCATACCAAGCATGACAGTAACTCCTTCTAACACCTATTGCAATGCTCTCCTTTCCTTCATGCATTGTGCTTGAATTTTCAGCTGAAATTAGATATAACTAGAGGATCCAAGTTTCTATCGTGGAAGACTCATTATATTATTGAAACAGATTAAAAAGTAACATTTCCTTTATACTAAAACCTACCTGTCTTTTTTTTTCAGAGACAGCTTGAAATTATTAAAAATTTATGGAACAATTACAGTGACATCGTGATACATTTCACTTAAATAAGATCATTAACAGTTAGTGACATAATAATAATACAAAAAAGCCTGATATTTTGATAAAAAAAATAATCTGAAACTTATTAAACTATATCAAATGTGCAAAAGCAAGACAACCTATTCTTTTATTACTATAAAGAAAGCAAATTTGGCACTATGGAAATGGATTGAAAAACCCCAAGTACTGGTATTTGATGCAGGCTGTGGTTTTGGAAGCAGCTCTCCAGTCACTAGAAGGAGCTCTTTCCTCACACAATCCCATAAAGTCTGTGGTCATCATACAGAGGACTTTAGGTCATGTTTAAAACCCCCAAAATTAACTAAATAAAGCAAAGTTACACAGATCTCAGGAGGATGCTGGACAACCCTTAATGAAGTTTTGATGTGTAACTCACTGGGACAGCTATAAAAAGAGAGAGAAATGTTTCAAGGAGCCAGGGGAGGAAAAACAAAAAGAAAACCCCAAACTCCTGTGCATTTAGACTGTATAAAGCAGGCAGCATTAGCAAGGTCTTCTTCCTGTTCCAAACAGACCATTTTTATGAGGGAAAAAAGAATCTCCTAAGTAATAAGGCATCAACATGACAAATTTCATCATGAAATTGAGTTACTCTGCTGTGTGAAAGCTGGGAGAGGGAGCACTATTTTTATGTATTTCATTACCATGGGGCTGCAGCAACGAAGCCAAAACAATGTAGAGGACAGGGTTCAAACCAAAGCAAAGCCAACAAAACTCCCTGAGAACTCTGCCCATTTCTTCAAAGGGTTAAATGTTCATTTTTAATGAAATACCAGAAAAGAACATGCATTCAGTATCCCAAGGACTAATAGAAAACAAGGGTAAGTGCTTTGGTCTCTTGAGCATCTGGCTTAGATTCCAACTCTCCCTTGAGATAAAATATTATTTCCCCTTAAAAACACAATTTTAACACATTTACACAGATTTTGATGTGTTTGATTTATTTAAAAAAATAAATTTTGGGTTATTCAAAGGGATGGAGAAAAGCAACCTCCTGTTTCTCAGTCTTACAGGTTGGGTTCATTGCAGCAAGGAGGACAATTAGCATTAATAGATTCTTGACCTCTTGGTTATGGGTTGCATTAACTGAGCTTATCTGGAGAGCTCAACTCACTCATTCGAAATGCAGCTGCAGAAACAGGAAATGTCCTTGTCTTTCGAGGTGGCTAAAAAAACTAAAGATGATCAGGACAAACTTCATCCCAAATTGAGACTTCATTCATTTTTATTAACACTAATGGCTCCAACAAAGAGAGCACTTGCAGTAAAAAGCAGTTTATGGCTGGGACTCACAGACCCTCAATGGGACACAGGTAAAAAGGAAAACATCTTTTCTGCTGAAGAATTTTCCTTATCATGTTTTTGCCTGTCTCATTAATAAGTTTGAGCAAGCTTCTCTGCTTTGATCTGTTACAAAAACTCAATTTCCACTTCACACGCTGAATTCTCTGTCAATAAAACCAAATTTCCCCGTTAGATTTAATAGATGGAGTCAGAGATTCAGGTGTCTATCAGAGCCTGCCATATTCCCAGCAGAACAGGAAAAGCAGGATATTTCAGTCTCTAAATCACACAACTGTAATTGGCAGTCATCAGTTTTGGCAACAACATGTTCTCACCATTTCACACTGCCAATCACCTTGGGTGGCTGTGGTGCCCCTAATAATTATCTATTATTGGCAGTGCTACACTGCTCAGTGGAGTGTGAGAGCTCATTCCAGGCTGAAGCCAAAACATTAAATACACATTAGTCTGAGCAGGCAGTGGAATGAAATTTCCACTGTAACTCTATCTGATTTCTGATTAGTTGGTGGAAACTGAGGGAAATACATATCAGCTAAGGGGCTTAGGCTTCCACTGCAGATTTTAGTCACTTATGCAAGTGGGATGCAAATCAACCTTCTTTTCTTTGTGTTTTAGCCACTAACTGACCAGCCAATAATTCTTAATTCCCTCTCTGAAAACTTTGGGGATGTGAACCACCCAAAATCACCCCTTATTCATCAAATTCCTTTCACTTGACCTTGGAATAGGTTAGCCTTGGCCTAGAGGTAAAAGGAAAATGTCCCTTAAATCAAGTGATGTTACACTTCATCTTGGAAACACTTAAAAGTACAAATTGCCAAAGGCTGGAAATAAACTACAAATCTTTTGTGACATGCAGAGCCTCACAAATTTTAGAGCTTGTTACTTTTGATTTAGATGACAAGCTGCAAGGGAACAAAAAGGTATTTTCACCCTTACCTTTTTACCCCCGTTTGCCACAGAACACATGCAGGTATTCAGAAAAATGAGCATTTCTGCGAGTTACCTCTCCATACATTAATGCAAAAAAAGTCCCTGTGCTGCTAGATCACACTGTCTGCTAATTGTATGGAAGTGGCATCCTCAATTCCATCCCCATGCCTTGCCAAAACAAAGCTAAACAGTACAGACTTTGATTTTATATTACAGCTTTTTCAAGTTTGCCTGTGCTATTATTTTAGAATTTGCCAAGTACAGTTCTGCAGTAAAACATTATAACCACATAAATTACTCCCTTTTACATGTAAGTATAGATCATCCTCATTTTTTTGAACAAGATCTGTAAAAACAATCAGTGATTCATGCAGCAGTTCATTGCTACAGCGCCTTTTAATTAACAATTTTCCAAACATAATGTCCTATGGAGTCACTGTTTTCAGCTCCTAATGTCTGCTAAAACACTAAGTCTCTCTCAAAGTGCAAGAATAATAATTTGAATGTAAAATGTTAAAACACAGCCTTTGTCTTCCCTTTTTTCAGGGCAACCCTTTTGAGGAGTTACAATTGCCTCGACAGTTGGAGCCACAGACCGAACCTGGCACAGAGAGAAACCCTCCTGCTTCATGGCTCCAGTAAAAAACTGTTTCCATTTGACTGAGCTGCATTTTAAAATCTTCATTTTGTTCATAGCCAGATCACTTTGGACAGCTCCAAATGTAATGAGCTGATATCCTATGGGTGCTGTGTGTTGTTTTGGGGACAGGGAAAGGGGTGAGCCCATACAGGGCCCTACAGGACACCCTGAGACGTGGAGCAGTGACTCACTGCAAGCACAAAACTCACAAGAGTCGTAGGCAGAGCTCCAAAGAACCACCCTCACTGCATCAATCAGGGGCTCTGCAAAACTGTTATTCAGGGAATGAAGTCAGAATATAAAAGTTTGTAGCTCATAAATCCACTGGAAAAACAAACGATGGGTTTAAGCTGAGGCAGTGGCTGCAGAAGAGAAAGGACAATTCTACACAAACTGGTCAAGACCACCACACCCTGACCACACTAAAAGTGTGCAGTGGGCACCACAGGGAAGGCAGCAAGAGGGAACTGAGTTACATTAATTAAAAATAAGGTGAATGAGCCCAGCTCAGCTGCACTGAGCCACACAAACCTCTCTGGGAGTAACCAGAGGTGTGAACTCCTCCGGGGTCTGTGCACACACAGACACAGAGCTAAAAGCACCCCTGCACCCCAGACTGAGGGCTCCTGAGTCAGCTTCCCACCAGGGACTTCCTCAAGCTCTGCTTTCCTGGATGACCCAGATCTCCGAGCCCCTTACATAATTACAGACTCACAACACAGAAGTTCATTATTAGCTGAAAATTCAGATCTTGTGGCTTATAGATTGAGCTGCTGTAAACTGAAACAGGGCCCCATGTAAGTGAGATCCCTTGGAGGGGTGGTTGTGGCAGCAGCTGTGCTAAGCTTGTCAGCAGGTGACACTGGATCTGTAATTCTTATGCTGTTCAGAATATGGTTGCTGTCACCTTAACATGACTTCGTGCTGGGAGCCAGGGGAGACAAGAGAAACAACCATTTGCCTTGGTCCTGTGCATAATAAGGTCTTTGACAGCCCACTGTTTGTCCTGCATAAGCTTTATCTGGCACTGGAGCAGTACAGAGACATTTTGTACACATCACTCTCCACTGAAACAGCAAACCAGGACAAAACAGAAATCACAGATATGGCAGATATTCTCTAACAGCAGCATCTTCTTGAAGCAGGCACTGAGTAGACGAAAAATAAAATTATATTTGCTTAAAATTAACAGAATTGAACTGAACAGCAGTTCCCTGAAGTGGAATTGGCAAGGAGCTTCATTTCATTAATCTACTTGAGGAAAAAACCAGCAGATTATTAAAATGGCCACTAATGGCCCCAGGTTCTGCCTAATGTTTTTCTTAAGCCTCTCCATGGGCCTCCCAAGGTGCCCTGGACCAAACAAATCATCTCCTGCGTGGGCAATGCTCTCTCTGGGTGGCCCTTGGAGGGCTGGCTGCACTCCCACCACACTCACATAGTCATTAATTAATTCGTTAATGCAGAATTGCAGTGCTTTCACTTAGAGTTCTGCAGGGAGATGACCACATCCTCCTATTTACATGTACATGAGAGCAAGTGCAGGATCAAGACTGAATAAAATTAAGCCCATTATGCTGCAAAGCACAAGCCAAGCATTAAAAAAAAGCTTAGTCCAAGCAAAGATTTTATTCTCTTTGTACTTCCTTTAGGCACAAACCAAAAAGAGTAGGTGAGTGTGCTGGTCCCAAACTGCAGAACAGATTACTTGAGAGGTGGCATGAGGAAGAACAGAACAAAGTTACTACCTACAGAGAATTTTTCTCATTCTAGATATGAAATGTCACCAAAAGAACAGCCTGTGTAATGTTCATTAACCTAAATCTTAATGATGGACTGAAATTACATTCTGTGTGTCAGAGAAAGACAAACTGATCACTGAAAGGAAAACTCAGTGCAGTGAAGATTTTCTTTGTGTTCATTTTGAAGGTCACAGGAAGTTGTGCTGCCTTTTGGAAACGATCGATTTAAGCTCTGTTTGTTTGCTTGCTTTTTTGTTAAGGACTGAAACATTTCAGTCAAAATCTTTCAGCCAGACCTGTGCACAGTTCAGCAGATTTGGATGTACATGTGTGCACCTAGACTGTTGTAGGCAGGATTTTTTTGGGAGTGTCCTGCACTTTGTGCTGGAGCTATTTTCACAGCAACCAGAGGGTACAGCATGTTCCCAAGCGCAATTTTTAGCAAAGCTTTCAAGCCAAACAGAATGTCCTTTGGCTGGCTGGAGTCAAAGCCTAACACAATAATGTGCATTTGTGAGGCAAAATCCTTCTTGAATGAGACAGAACCGGGAGCAGCTCGAGATTATTCACACTGAGTGTAAACAGTGGCAAAGGACAGAACTGCTGCCTTTCTGCTTCCATCTCCACTTCAGCTTCCCCCACACCTTTCCTTTGGGTTTGCACCTTTACTGCCAAATTAAGGAATTGCACAAGAATCTTCAAAGCCACCCAGGAGTCCCAGGAGGTGTCCACTACAACCTGTGAGCAGGGACAACAGGCCCAGGGATAGTCTCACAGACCTCGGGGGCAAGAGAAATGCACTGGGCCTGATCCAAGTCCTTCTAGAAGCCAAAGGAATGATTCAAAGGATGAAAAAAAGCTCCAGAATTAAAAAGGGGATTATGCTTGTACTGATAATGCACTTCACATCCACTTAACTTGATTTAAAATAGTCCTTGCACTGATCCAGTAATGTTTAACCTCCTCAGGGATAAAAAATTATTTTGTTAACAAATAGAATGAGTTTCCCTTTGTGCTTCCACAAAAAACTGAAGAAATGCTGAGCATTGACCAAGAAATTTCACCTTAAACAAACGTTTCTAGTCAGACACTGATTGTCAATAAAATCAGTTCCAGTGATGGTGCTGCTGTCAGTGCCTTGTTCTGGCTGGGTTTGTACCACGTCTAAAAACCTTCCAGAGTTTCAGTCCTCATTCCTGTGTTACCAGCAATGATCATTTCACAGCTGGGCATTTCCTCAATATGCTGGAAAATATTTCCAAAGGAAAACTCATCCAACTTTGCTGCAACACCATGAATTTTGTCCCTCAGCGCAGGCTCAGTGGTGACAAGAAGGGACCTCCAAGGCCTCTGAATGTCAGCCAGGGCACAGGAGAAGTTTGACCTCATGGGTTTGTTAAGGTACCTGGGTTTCTGGTTGCAAGGATCAATTCCATGATTCCAATGTAAGTTTAGCCTGGAGCAGAGCTGATGACTTATTCATCGCTTTGCTCAGGTGTGCCTGGGGTGAAATGTACCTGCTGAAACAGGTATGGGCATCTGGGTGATGCATCATGAGGGAAGCATCAACTTTCTCACAGTGCATCCCAATCCAG
The DNA here is from genome assembly GCF_000277835.1 of Geospiza fortis. Classification (NCBI taxonomy): domain Eukaryota; kingdom Metazoa; phylum Chordata; class Aves; order Passeriformes; family Thraupidae; genus Geospiza; species Geospiza fortis. Next base: position 78,875 of record NW_005054580.1, read on the forward strand.
GGAGGCACTTTGTGACAGCACCTGTCTGCAGCATCTAAAATATACATTATTGTAAGGACTGGCAGCACTAAAAACCACATTTTGTTATTTTCTCATTAAAACAAAAACATTACACTGTACTGCATATATATATATTGTTTACTCTTTAGAGGAAATAAAACATTTTTTTCCTTTTGCCCAAAAAATTGTAATTTGAGAAAAAAAAAAGTTTGCTTTGAGATATGCTTCTTGCAAATGACCTGGATATGTTGCATCTGCACCAGGATTGCAATGAAGGATTAATGGAGTGCAAGAAAGAGATGTCTAAGTCCAACTCTATGTGTCACTTAATTGGTTTGTCATCTGCATCTGGAATTAAAAATAACTGCCTGAAAGCAACAAAATAATTTTATCAGTCAAAAAGATTTGGGGTTACTTCCATGGGTCAGCACTGCTGTCTTGAAAATAACCTCATTCCTCAATGCATTGAAAAATCTGTATTTATTGGTGAGGTATTCTGAGAGGAAAAAATTGACATAACCTGCTCTTTTCCCAACCGATGGTGTTTTCAGTTTGACCATCACAGGCTCAGGGATGACAACACTGAGGGAGGCAAAAAAAGCTCCTACAAGTGAGTTCTTTTGGGAAAAAAAGAGGGATTAATCTAGCCTCACCTCAGCAGCTCTTTAACCTTCAGCAGCCTGATCCTTGGAATGCTCAGGAGAATTTCTAAAGGTTTTGATGCCATGACCATTTATTGTCTTTTCTTTTTATACCTTTTATGTATTCTCAGTGCCCTTAGCATGCATAGTTGTAATTCTTCAAGTCTGATAACTTAGCATAGTCCTGGTATTCTATTAAGCCAGAAAGCCAAACATCCTAAAGGCCTCACACTTAGAGGCCAGAAAGCCCTATGGTATCTTGAAAAACCAAGGTCTTCTCTCAAATACATACTGTAAACTAAGATTAAGCCCAGCCAGGAATAAATACATCAAGATAAAAAGATACCACACTATTCATTCAAGCATCTCACTGGGGCATCTTTGTTAGCTATGCTAATTTGCAAGGTCTATAAAATTGCACACATGATCTATCGTGTGTACGCATTTCAGTGTACTCCACCTTGGTGATGTGTTACACCACAAAAATCCTTATAAAATACCACGGTAAAACCCCTTTAACCCTTAACCATGCCTAGCTCTTCATTTTAGGATCAAGGAAAAGGCATCCTCATAGTTCCTGTAATTCCTCAACTTAGCATAGTCCTGGTATTCTATTAAGCCAGAAAGCCAAACATCCTAAAGGCCTCACACTTAGAGGCCAGAAAGCCCTACGCTATCTTGAGAAACCAAGGTCTCCCCTCAAATACAGCCTGTAAACTAAGATTAAGATAATTCAGGGAAAAATACTTCAGGATAAAAAGATACCACACTATTCATTCAAGCATCTCATTGGGGCATCTTTGTAGATATGCTAATTTGCAAGGTCTGTAAAATTGCACACACGATCTATCGTGTGTACGCATTTCAGCGTGCTCCACCTTGGTGACGTGTTACCACAAAAATCCTTAATAAATACCAAGGTGAAACCCCTTTAACCCTGCCTAGCTCTTCATTTTAGCACCAAGGAAAAGGCATCAGTTAACTTGCTGTGTGCCAAGCAGGAATCAAATGCAAGGCCCCATCCCTGGGAGCGCGGATCATGGTGGGATCGCGGCGGGATCCCAGCAGGATTACAGCAGGATGCCAGCAGGAAGTGCTCCCTGGGTGATGCAGGCACCGGTGAAGGCCACGATGACGGCCACCACGTTGACGGTGAGCTGGAACTGCAGGAACTTGGAGATGCTGTCGTAGACGTTGCGGCCCCACATGACGGCCTTGACGATGCTGGTGAAGTTGTCGTCGGTCAGGATGATGTCCGAGGCCTCCTTGGCCACGTCCGTGCCCGCGATGCCCTGGGGAGAGGGGTTGGGAATGAGATTCCCTGCTGGACAGCACAAATCTCCATAGTCAAAGCCCACAGGTTTTTATATTTCCTGGAATTTCGCTAATTCGGCCTGGTTTTGATATGAGTTAGGCCGCAGAAAGGGTAATTGAGAGGGAGCAGAAGAATTCACGTGGTGATGACTCTGAGTGTTTTATCAGCTTAAAGACTGCTGATCATCTGAGGTATTTTGTCATTGATGATGGTTTTTTATTAGCCAGGAACAGAATTGGTAACAAAAATGAGAACTGTGTGTCTTTATATATAGTCAGAGTAAGCATGGAAGACACCTTTCCAATTATGGTGGATTTTACCACAACAAAAGAGAATTCCAGTGTTGTGAAGAAAAGGTTCATTTTTCTGTATGGGCACAGGATTCTGCATAAAGCCAATAATTAATTAGACAAAATCCTGAAGAAGTATCAAAACAAGCAATGCCAGTGAATCCAAATGAATTAAAGGATTCTGAGTCAATATAACTCATTCCCACCAATATATTCCTTCACTGACAAGTAATAATTAAGCAACTTCACATTCAATGAATGGAAAAGCTCTTACAGCAAATTCATAATGGCACAAACATCAAGATTATACCATTGCAAAGCCAACATCAGCTTTTTTAAGTGCTGGTCCATCGTTGGTTCCATCCCCAGTCACAGCTACCACCTGCCTCTGTTCCACCTGTGTGCTGTCAATAATACCTGCAAAAAATGCATGTATGGGTGTGTGTTTACAGACATTTATAATGTCAATGCAATAATTAGCAAGATAAAAAAGCCCCTGTAAAAAAGCAGGGTCTGTATAATACAGACTGGATAACACCACAAAGTTTTACAGAGATTAAAAAGGCAGATCTTTAAGGAAAATAATGATGAAAGCTGTGGCATCACTACCATCCACTACTAAACATCACCATTAGGATTTACATGGAAAGTTCTGATCCTGCATCATCAACACATCAACACAACCTGCTCAGGCTTCAAAGGCAATGAGAGCAGCTCATTATGTCCTTCTGGCAGATTCCTGCTATTGAAAGTGTCACAGCCCAGCACTGATCAAACATCGGTGGAAAGGATTTGCCAAAAACTTAGGTTCATGTTTAGGACTCTCCTAAACTGGGACCCAGCTGTAATATCAGCTTTACTAAGAGGCCTTCTTAACCTAGAGATAACAAAAGCCATTGATGAATTTTATGTAGCTGGAGAATTTTAGCAGCCATGTTCAATTTTGCCAAACAATGATTAAGAGATACATACTAATGCTTTAAATTGTGGAACCAAGTATTTTAATAAATAGATAGAATAAAACAATTTCTACTTTCATTGTGAGATAATTTGAGAGAAATAAAAAACACTTTTCACTTGGTGAATCAAGTTTTTCACACAACAAGGCTGCAGGGAATTATTTTCCACTTATGCAGATAAGGAAAGTCAGGAAAATAATGAAGAATTTTTCAGAGGCTACAGAAGCAGCCCAGGTTTTTACAGGATGAAGATCATTCCCGATTCATGTTTCTATTTCCATGTCAGGGTCCATTTGAGTATGAGTCCAGAACACAGGATTGCTGTGTAGGATACAAGAACACCTTTCCATATTGATAACTTAGGGGAGGAAAATGACAGAATTCCTTTTGCTAACACATTTTGCACAAAGTTGTTACCTCCAAAAACAATTATCCAAACCTACCTAGTGTGAAAAGCTTTCACTCTGCTCTGAAAAAAAAATTCCTTTCCATATCAGATAACCAAGGAGAAATAGGAAATTGCAGATTACAGAGCAATAGCTGCCTCTTGGCAAGGTTCAGGCTTATCAGGCACCAGAAGATTGCAGTGCCCTGTGCAAGCAGTTTGTGCCCTGTATTTTTCAGAGTTATGAAAATGAGGGAAAAAAATCCCTATTCGCTTTCCACTGGTAGTATGCTCTCAGAAAAATGGCAATTACTCTGATAAGATCTCACAATTAGAGCTTTCAGTTTGTTGGGGTGATTTGCCTTTGGTATTACTAAATAAACAGGAACATCATCTGTCACTACTGTTAAAAGCATTTACTTTGTCTTGTTATTAACACATCCTTTGATGTTAAATTAAGAGTTTAAGCTTCCGAAAAAAAAAAAAAAGTCATTAAAATCTGTGGCTCATTAAGGTATTAACTGCTCCAAAGAGGTCGATAGTATCTGCTCACAACTGGGCTCCAAGTGGGAGCACAACCCAAATCAAGTTGAAGAGGCTCAAACAAATGATCTCCTAATAGAGATAAATGGATATAAATAGTGACTGTGTTGATGACTGTGCCACCAACTGCCCTCCATCAGCCAATTCCTGGGTGCTGCCAAGTCATTCACAAGGTTTAGGAGACATTTTTATCCCAAAATCCAAACTGTGCAGCCAGGATGAGCCCAGAGCACAGAGCTGAATGCAGCCATGGAAAACCAGACATGAAAAGGTCTCAGGTATCATCAGCACCTGAGCCCCAGACCTTCCCTACAGTGCCCACGGGGAGTGCCACAGAAAATATGTGGAATGCTGGGGATGGATTTCAGTGCTACCCATGGGAGAGAGAAGGACTTTGCAAAACTCCCCTCTTTTTGCACGTCAGACAAATTTCTAAAACGTAGCAGCCACGATTATTTGGGATTCAGAGGATTTATCACAGCTCTGCCAACACTCCCTGACTTCTGCCTGCTTTTTTTAATCTCTTCCTCCTCCCTGCTTCCTCCCATTGCTGAATGTTTGCCTTCTTCCCAGCACGTGCCTCCCTCCAAACACATGAGGTTTGTTTTTAATATTCTGTCAATGGCTGTGATAAGGTTTCACCTCAAGAATTCTCTTCAGTACTGAGAAATGTGCACACATAAAATGTACAGTGTGAGGAGACCAAAGAGAAGAAGGATGCCCAGGAAGGGCTCTCCCTCTGAGCTGCAGGGATTAATCTCTGATGTGATCAGGGAAAAATGTGACTGAGGGCATGAGCTGACAGGCTGCCAGTAAAGAGAACATTCCCTGGCCTTTGCACTCAGTCCAAGTGGCTGAAAAGAAGCTCCAGTAACAATCAATCATGTCTAACAACCAGGAAATTTCTTCCAACTATCCAGCTTTACTCCAGTTGAATGCTTGCATACAGGATTTTAATAAAAGCAGGTTTTCATGGGGAATTCTTCTACTCTCAGCAAAGCTTCCTGCCAAAACAGCCTTTGCTCTTTCACTGGCCTCTTGCCTCTGTTGAGCTGTTTGGCCATGACTTTCTCCTGTCAGAAGGAATTTCATTCAGCAGCCCCAGGAGCACACCTCGAGCAGAACATGACAGTGTGCTCCACACAGGGATCCCCCTGATGTGGCAGGAATTTGGGCAGGAAAATTGGGCAGGAATTTGTCCTGTGGCTTGCATAAGACACAAGTTTCTCAGAGCAAGCAGCTTGTGTCACATGAGGGCAAAGATCAGCTTTAAAACAACCATGCAGAGCTGTCAAGAAGTGCTCTAAATGCATAAATGCCTGCCATAAAACGTACAAAATACAAGATACAAAACTGAAATATATCCTGCATCTGCCACCTTCCTCCCATCTAACACTAAGCAAGCATTAAATCAAATCCACTCAGGATAATAACTCAGGGAGTATCAGCCAACAACGTCTCTTCTGCACCCACGGCTCAGCTCAAACCCATCAGAGCCAGCCCCAGGTTCTCCCTTTGTCACAGGACAAGTGCTGCTCTACTTAAACAACCCTTGCTCGTCACCCTTAGAGTTGCATCAGCTAGAAACTCCTGGGAGAAAAATAAAAATCCTGGTTTTGAGATTTCTTTCTGTCTCAACTGCTTAAAACAGGCAGGAAAATTGATCTCCAGCTGAGGATTTCAGAGCCGAAGCCCAGTTGAGGGTTAGAGAGGCAGGAAAGCTGATCCTCCCTCAGGATCACACAGATTTGTGTATCTTTGACAAGCTAAACAGAGGTACAGCCATGTATTTTCATAAACACGTCCTCTTCAGGTTAGTTTTTAATGCTTCCAAACTTCTGGAAGTTCCCTGTTAATGTAACAAGAATTTGCAAAGTCTGTCTGAAGGAGAAAGCTCAAATTTATTTCAGTTACATGCTTGGGTACCTGCCTGGATAGAAGTTTAAAGGTTTTTTATATAAAAATGTTCTATATGACATTACAGACAGCATTGGGAATTAAATGAAAATTCCTCCCCAAAGTTCAGGATATAAATTAATACAATTTTCTGTATTTTGATTATTCTACAGCTTTCCACATTAATGAGGTTATGAACATACTACCATGCCATGAAATAACAGTTGAAATATTTGAGTAATTAAGGGTAATTACTAAAAATCTCTTCTTCTTAAAGTTCCCTTTCTGTTTGATAACAAATTAGCCCTACATGAGAACAGCTGTTTTTAATATCAACTCAAAAATAATTCCAGTCTAATTTAAATATATTGGAAGGTACCACTTGTTTAATTGTTAACTGATTATTTCTTTGATCTTTTCTATTCCTTCTGATGATGCTTCCCATCAGTGTTAAACAATTGTTTCCTGCAGTTGTTTTTAAAAGATAAACTGACAATTTTGAATTATTTCAGCAATAGCACTGTAACCTCACATCAGTATAAATTATATGTAATTTTACTTGTTATATTTTGAAACAGTTAAAAGTATGGCATTTTTAATTTGATAAATAACAATATGTATTATGGAATTTTTAAAATATGAAAAGGTGTCTTAAAACCCAGCCCAAATTGTATTTCAGTGGGACTGAGATTTTGGTTTCACTGAAGCACTTTGTGATTATAACCCATTCTGATGGGTGTTTTTCCAATCTACCTCTACTTCAAAGCCATAAATATTCGACTGCAAATGTGTGCCCAGGCTGAAATGCTGAACCATGCCTTTCTCTGGTCCCTGAGCAGTACTGAAAACAAAAGTGAAAAATAAAAATGATCCTTTTGCTGGGTGGGATTGTGCTATGTTAAGGGGAAAAAAGATTCCCTCCAGCAGCTGTATGTCATTAAAAATTAAATATAAAAAAAGTTTATTTTCTGATGTGTGTTTTTAGCCTAGAGCAGATAGAATACATCAAAGGGGAGAAAATCCTCTCAATCCCTCAAGTGTCTGAGAAAAACATAACATTTTAATAAGAGGCCCAAAACTAGTGAACATTTAAATAGTTTCTTGTAACTTTTAATGGCCCTTGGAGTATTACCAGCCAAAAAATTCCATCATGATTTCCACAGACTCGTTCTTGAACTTTGTTAAGACACTTCATTTCTCTCTCGACCTTGTCACCTCTTTAAAACATTAATTATGGTACTTGCACGTGGCATTCAGTAGGAGTAAATATCTTTTGGGCTGTCCAAGTGCTTATGCTACAAACCATCAACAATTTGCTGTTCCTTTTTTCTCCAGCTCTCTATTGATTTCAATTTCCCTGGCAAAGGTTTCCTGCTCCTCTTGAGGGAAAATCCTGAATGATTCAGACGAGCACTCCTGAGGGACTTGGTTAATCCACTTAATGAAACACAAATTGTTGTGTTTCTGAAACAAATCAACTGCTGGGCTGAACAAGGGCTGTTCTCTGAGAACAGGATCCTGGAGCACAGGCTTTGAGATGCACTGCTGAGACTTCAGCTGACCTTGGGCAGGTCTAACACTGACCTGTGGAGATAAAAATGCCTCCAAACCTTTCTAATCTTGAACAAACCCCTGCTGGAAAACTATTTTGGAGCACACCGCCCCCAGAAATGTGTATTATTTATTAATTACACATAGGTAACGCCATACTAATAAATTGTGTACATTATAAGATATATAAAAGGGTGGGATTGAGATGATACAATCTGTTTCCAGCTGCCCCATCCAGCACCATGCCAGAATGATCCATTTCCACCTGGTCTCAAGCCCAAAGAACCCAACTGATCCAATCTTCAAATCCACAATGCAACTTCTGCTCTAGAGTCATTTAAGCATTTTTAAAAATTGCATGATGCTCAAAATCCTTTGCAATCAGTCATGTATGGAATCACAGAAACAAAACCTTAAGGATTTCCTACCTAAATGTGGATTAATATTAGAGTAGTCAACAGCTGAAAACAGGTATGTGACCAGCTGGATCTCAGCCTGAACTTTAGCTGCTACAAGAATTGCTAAAAGGGGCTCTCCAGACTTTTCGGGGCCTTAGCAAAATATTCCAGCTCTTTCTTCATCAGGAAACAGCAACCTGCTGACAGGGCTTCTACCTGAGCATGGCCAAAAATGATGTTATTCCTGCTCAGAAACTGCCTGATTTCACCAGCCATGAAGTGTGAGCCTCAAAGTCAACTGGATAAGATGTCAAGTCCTCAAAAGAAAGAAGGGAACTGCAAACCAAACCATTTTTAATGGCAGCATTCCATCTGCAGACAGCATGGGGAGAGAATGGAGTTTGTATGGTACACTTCCCACAGGGCAGACTCTAAAAATATAGGAATCTAAAGGGAGCCAATGCAAATCCCACAGTTAGATTAGCCTGTAGGAAAAATGGAATTGGCTGAAAATCCCCATCTCCACTGGGCAGCTCCCAGTTCCCCCATCCCAATAACTGCTGCTGTGACAGGAAAAGGTTTTCTCTTGGAATATTCTTTAGGATAATTCTGGGAGAAGAGATACACTGGAGTGACTGGATTCACTCTGAACGAGTTTGCTCTTGTTTCCCTCATAAAGCAGCGCAGGCAACGACAAAAAAAATCTACATCCCTTCTTGTTTATATCTTGTTTCCCAGCAATATTTTCTTTCTGCCCACCAAATGCACATTTTCCCTCCCAGCTCGAGTCTCATTCCAATTAAAAGTCACAAGGCAAATATGAGATTGCCTAAATCCACTTGCCAGGCATGTTATTGCTATTTCTCTTATTCCTGCCAAGGAGTTTCCTATTATTTTCCATGTCAAGGCTGAGGCAGAACACAAACACAAGAGTGCAAGAAAATTCCCTTGTGTGGTGTAGGGATGTGCAGTTAAAGATGACAACTCAGGTGGGTTTGTAACAGTGAAATCAAAGCAGATTATGTGCTTTAACACTTTCATCACTGATTTCCAGCCCCCCACAAGCAGTTTGCACCCACCTTTCACCAAAGTGTGTTTGTCCGTGGGGGAAGAGCGAGCAAGCACCCGGAGCTTTGGCCAGATTTTGTCAATCCGCTCCTGCTCGATCTGCAGGGGAGGAACACAAAAAAAAGAGCCCAAACAGTAAAATCCCCAGCCTGTGATGAGCAGAGTTTATGTTATTGTGTCAGAAAATTCCCCTCATTGCTCAAACCTGCAGCTTTTCTCCAAAGCACAGAAAAATTCCAGCAGCCATCGATGCTGCAAGTGAAGGCAAGGCCAGTACTAACAGGGCTCAACTGCTGGCTAAGACAGGTAAATTTTTCCACAATACCTGACCAGCCTTTCTTATCATCTTTATGGATAATCCCACCCAGAATCATCACTCTAGATAAAGGATAGTTGAGTTTCTCAAAGCTGATCAAACCTGTTCACAAGTTTGTTGTTCTACTCCACAGGAGAACCCAAATCCTTCTTTTAGCACCAACAATGGCAAGATTTTCTTGTGTAGCAACAGGAACAAAGCCAAACTTGTTGCTTTTACTAACATTCCCAGGATTCCATCCATCCATGCAGGAAGCAATGGACTATGTTCACTCATTTAAGGTGGACTCAAGAACCAGCATAGATTTTTCTTTTTAGAACTATGTGTGAGCTCCATCTTTGATGAGGAGTTAAAAACCTTCCAAAAGATGGATTTTTTTAATGCAAATCATTGCTGTGAGTACATTGGAGAAAGTGTAATAAATTAAAGAAATGAGAGGAGCTGGTTCTCAGTAGAGATGGCATTTTAGGAGCAAAATTGCTGTTGAGTTCCTTCTCCTCCTTGCCATAAACCTGCAAGGTTCCTTCTCCTCCTTGCCTTAAACTCCTGCCTTAATGAGCTTCGTTTTGATTTCTTGTGGAGTAGTGCAATGGTTCTAAAAACTGCAGAATTAGGCCTGCACTAAACTGATATTGGAAGAGTAAAGAGTGGAATTTCACCACTGTTTTGATTTACAAATATTTAGCAGGAGAAAAAAGCAGTAATTTTTCCAAGCGGTCTTTATGAGGCGCATATCAGTGCAGGAGAATATTTTGGTGTTTTCGCCGGGTTTTGTTTACCTCTCCCTTCTCATTTCGGATCCTCCTGTTGAACTCCTTGCCCTCGAGGCAGAGGAAGTCCTCTCCGGGGTGGATGATGCCACATTTGATGGCGATGGCACGCGCAGTGTTGATGTTGTCCCCGGTGACCATGCGCACGGTGATCCCGGCTCGCTGGCACTTCCGGATGGCTTCTGGCACCTGCAGAGGATCCCTTAGCATTTTAGCTTTTGTATTCTTCAAATCCTGTACTGTAACTCTAAACTTCATATAGAGTGCTAGTTAACTGTCTTCACATTTTGGTCAGATAAAATTATTGATTACACATAGGTGCTGCCATGCTAATAAACTGTGCACATTACAAGATAAGACAACAATTCCTCTCTAGGCCTGGAACTCAAGGACACCTCACTGCCTCAGGCCCCAAAAAGTACAACCAAAAGTGAGGTGGGGGGAGCAAACTGGGGGTGAATGACTTCATTCTCTGGAGCTGGATTTGGAGCATTAACCCTTGATCTGTGAATGCCCAAACTGATAATTGTGTGACAAACTCGTGCCCTTGGCCCACCTTGGCTGCAGCCTCTGGAGGCTGTGGCTGCCCAAGCTGGGCCTGCTGAAGGCTTTCATAAATCCCCACTTTATTCTCTGAACCTTGCCTGGCTTCTGCTCTGGGGGCCCCTCCAAGGAATCACAGAAACAAGGCAAGGGCAAAGAAAATTCCTGGATCAGAGATAAAACACAAGGCAGGTGTTCCCATCCAGAAAAATTAAGGAATGCCTGAAGCACGAAGAGGAATCAGATGTATTTCATTGTTACTTAATGGTTGTGGAGTTGTGGTCACTCCACAAGCAAGGCAAATCTTGTATCAAGTAAAAAAAAATATCTTTTAGATCAGTTCCTTCAACTTTCTCCTGGCTTGAATAAAAATGAGTGCTGTGCAGCTTTTTCGACCTTTAGCAAGCTGAACAGAACTACTCAACACGTGTAAATATGAATGGACAATACAAACATTCTGTACAGAAAATGACTTTACTTCTGATCCAATCTTTCAACAAGATTTTAAAAGTTATTGTGATTTAGGACTACTTAATTCACGCTTATCAACAGGTAGAATTCCTAAATAAATGAGTTTGAAATTACTATTTTACATATTTCAAAATCATTAAAATGAAGCTTATTTTACTTATTTTACTTTTCATGCATGAGATAAGCATCTGCTGCACAGGAAATGTATCAGGGAGAGAGATATATTCAGGGTATAGCAGAGACTGTGAGATTAATGTAGGGGCTCCATTCTGATTTGGCATCATATACATCTTATTTTAAAAAAATAAATTCCGGAATTAAAAGCAAAGATTGATAATCTATAATTAAATAAAGCTGTTTTAATACAGTACTTCAGTAATGAAGGCTATGGAAACTTCCATGTCTATAGCTCAGTTTCAGATGGGGAAAAAAAAAATCTGTTCCCTTAAACTACCTCCTAATTAATTATAATTTCTAAGTAAATATCACTAACCAATTAATTCAGTCTCATCACATTTTTGCATTATTTTGCATTATTGTTATGAAAGCATTCTTTCCTCAAGAGAAAAACAGCAATATTATTTAAAGTGGGAAAATAAGGAATGTGTTTAACATGTCCAGAACAGCCTGGATGTCATTCTTCAGCACAGCACCACTTCTCTAAATTTCATTTTTACCTACAAGAGTCTAGAGCACCTGAGGATTTATCATGAAGGCTGAAGCCCTTCAGAGAGCTACAGGGAAGTGAACTGCCCTACTCAGAAGATGGCAATGCACAACTATTAAAAAATGTTTTAAAACCCCACAACTATTTAAGAAAAGGTATCACAATGGATATTACTGTCTGTATTCAGTGCACCTTGCTGATCACAACCTCCAGCACAGATATAAATTTGTTGTGAAACTTAATGCCAGTTTGAGTGGATTCACCTCATCCATTAGCGCAGAAAATGCTGAGAAAAGGAAAAAGCATCTCCAACATTACACTGCTAATTTTGTGCATTTCTAGCTATTTTCATTTCCTCTGTAGCCACAAGTAGGGGACACCACTGAGTGTGAGTTTTATTGTATATTATAATATATATTGTATTATTATATACATTACAAATGCTTTACACATACACCACTGAGCGTGTACGTGTACGCCTTGCTCTGAGCCAGTGTGGCAAACCTTGGGCTTTAAGGGATTTCCTAGGGCCAGGAAGGCACCGAAAACCCTAAACTCCTCCACCACACCACAGATAATGGTTCTCCCAGTCTGGGAATAATTTCACACCAGGTTTGTGAATATTTATCAAAGGCACTTTGTGGACTTCCTGTTTTCCAAAATGCCTCCCTAAACCAACACCTCAGTGAGAACTAGAGCAGCATTTTCCCAGGATTCCCAGGAAAATCCTTCCACCCTGAGTGTGTCCACAGGACATGCTGTTTGCAGGACTCTGTCAACACAGATCAAAAATCAAGGGCAGAATTCAGGGACAGAGCTTAATCTTCCCATTTCCTCACCTCCAACTGGGAATATTTTCCCCACAAATTGTACACCCTGGAAAAATTATTTCCACCTGAAGCCTTTTAGTGATGTGAAATAGGTTTCCGTAGGGGAATGTATGATCAGCTCCAGTCTGTTCCTGAAGCAAATGACCCCTGATCTCTCCAGTTTCCACATTCATAATCCTGCCTAAATCCCATTTGTCAATTGGAAATGCTTTTGTACCCACTTGGAGCTGTGGTGACCCTCATGCATCGGACAGGACAGATTTAGATGGAAATCTGGAAAACCAGCCCAATGGATGGACTGTGAAGAAGAAAAACAAATTACAGTGCAAGCAGCAAAGAAAGGATATTCCCATGAAGGGTCAGTCCCATTGAGCAAGGTCAGGGGAGGACAGCCCCAGTTGCAAACACATCTCAAACTCACATCTAACTGGAGAAATCATCCTGTTTTCCTCTGCTGTCATTTTCTGGACAGCTGGTGGGTGGTATCTGATTTAATAGTGTGTACAGTAATTACAGTTAAAATATTGTTCATATTTTTTTTATTGCTGTAA
>NW_005054580.1:92121-92374 GCF_000277835.1 Geospiza fortis
TCAGTTTTGCAGAGCCTAAGTACACATTTCACAATTTTGGGGTTTATTTTCCCTCTGCAAAGCAAAATTTCCAATGCAAGCACGCATGCACCAAGTATCCAACGCAGGAATATCTTTCCCAATCAGGTGACAAATAAATAGGAGATATTTGGAAGGGATTTACGTTCATCTCCCAGAAATAACAGACTGGAGGCGTTTTCTGGCAGATCAGTGAGAGCCAGTTCAGGCTCATTAAAAACAAGCCTGAAAGAGT
>NW_005054580.1:92384-114187 GCF_000277835.1 Geospiza fortis
GAAGGGCATCACTCTGTTTGTTCTCTTCCTGTGTATTTATCAAAGAAAAATAAAAAACACACCCACAAAATATAAATATCAAGCAAGTAGTTCAGTGCTTGCTAAATCCAGCAGCTGCTGCTGAGAAAGCTGATGTCTGAAATAACCTGGGAATATGGAAAAGCCATGGGTGTCCATGGTGGGCATTCCAGAGAAAACTCAACAGTTGCTGGATATCAGTGATATATAACTCGTTCAAATTGGGTTTTTTAGTGTATGGGGGAGATGTGAGTGCCAGAAAGCTCCCTGAGTATCCCAAGAATATCCCTGGAAGCAGGAGGGAGGAAGGATTTCTCCAAAACAGCTGGTGTTCCCACGTGGGATCACTACTGGATGCACAGAAGCCACGTCCCACAGGATCCACAGCACAGCCCAACACTACCTCAGGGAAAAGGAGAATCCTGATTCTTCCCCAGAAACCACAGGAATGTAATGAAGGGAAGGTAAAGGCTGCCAGGACTGGGACATTTTTTATTAGAATTACCTGATTTATCACCTCCATCCAAATAAATCCTGACACCCATGAATATTGAGAATATTGATAAAACCACAGTTTTAGCAAGAATTCTTATTTTTGTGTTCTTTTCTTATCCCTACAGAAAGCACTTTGAAAACGCGTAAGCTCCAGTGGGGAGTCAATTTAATGAGCAGATTTCATTTTGGCAAAAGATTCCCTATAACTGCTCAACATCTTGCTATTTGCATCAGCAGTGGGGATTGCACACATGCACATTACGATACTCCAACCAAGTCAGACATTCCAAACTTAGAGTTTTCTGAACTCTATGTTTTTCTCCTGGCTCAGGGTTTATTGGTTCATTTCTTTCCCCTAAGGTACTGCTTCTTAAAATGTCCAGAGTAGTAATAATTTAAATATTGGTTTAAATATTTTCATGATGTTATTGCCACTTCAACACAGTCAAAAGACACAAGGAGGAAAAAACCAAAAACCCAAGTCCCAAATGTCCAAAATTTGCTAAAATTGCAAATATTTTATCGTGTGTCTTGCACTAAAATAGAAATGTTCCTGCATGTTCCGGTGCTAACCTGCAAGAAATTCAATACAATATTCAAGTGTTTGTTTAGAAATACGATGTTTTCCTGCCTTCGTCTCTTTGATTCTTTACATAGAAGTCAGATTTGCCCTCTATTTTTAGCAGAATTATTCACTTTTACCTCAAGCTCCCAAAAAAGTATTCCCTGCAAGATAAGAGCAGCTCTCTTACAAAACACACCCCTAACAATCACATGAAAGGAGAGTTTGCAGCTATTTTCCATAATAACTGCAAATCCCACTGCTCCCCAATCCCTCAGTCTGTCACACCACACGGAACCTGACTTAAAGCTGTTTTCTAACATGGATCATGATTTAATTTAGGAGGGGGAGAGGATTGATTCACAGTTCCAGTGGCCACTGACAAAATATTTCTGAAAATATCTATATTTTCTGCAAAATATTTTCTGCAAAATATCCGTATATGTGAACTGGAGCATTAAAGGAACACTGCAGACAGAACTTCTAAAGGACAATTTCCAACATTTTGAAAGCCTTGCAATGTCAGCTGTGGGGACAGATGGATTAGCAGCAGGAGACCATCTGATGACAGATAAAGTGGATGCTGTTTATCTGCTCTTTGTGGAGATAAGGAGTTTATCATCCAGTTGTCACCTACACAAGATTTACTTTTTATTTTAACCTTCATATTGAAGGAAAAAACCCAATAAAATCCATTCTGGAGCAAGGCACAGTCGTGCAGTTGGTACCTGGGGTTGTGTCGTGCTAGTTCCAAAGTTCTGTCACCATTTTCAAACCCTAACATGGAATTTATAATTCTCCACTAATTATCAAGCACCAAATAGAGAGATCAGAAATCTCTAACTCAACCCTTTGTATTTCTGTAGGAATGTAATTTGCAAGTGTAGAAGCAGGGGTGTGCTTCCCATGTGCACACCTACTACTGATTTACTCTGAAATTTTATACATATTTGTACAAGCCATGTAAATATGATATCCATGACAACTGCAGCCTTTCCTTCTTCAAATACAACATTAAAAACAAGTTTTCCTGAGTATTCACCAGGTACAACCTTAAGTAAAGTGACAACTATTACAATAAATGGCAAAAACTCCAGTTTCTCTGGAAACTGTCATTAATCATGTCAATTTTAATCACTGCACTTGTCTTCCCTTCTTTCAGAGTTGTACATCACTGCACTGCTTAAAGGAAAATTCTTTAACATGTGGGAGCATTTACAAAACCTCTGTTGATCATCAGTCCTGCAGTGAAAAAGCCCTATATTCCTTTATTTAAATATAGTTGAATTTTATCACCTTAATTATTTGGCTTTTCATCAAGTAAAACCCATTTCTAAAGCTGATTTTCAGCTTCTTCGAAAGAGCTAATTTAAAAAAGAGATAAAACCTGTAAGAAACCATTCAAGATATGTCCAGTTTTATACAAGATAAAAATTGGATGTACCTCTGGCCTTACTGGGTCTTCAATGCCAACGACACAGATGCAAGTCAGGTCGGATAAGATGTCGTTCTCGTTGTCCCAGTCAGGCTCAGGGCTGCTGGGGAAGTCTCTGAAGGCCACACAGATGGTTCTCAGCCCATCACAGGCCATGGGCTCAATCACCTTCTTCACCATCTCGTCCCTGTCGCGGGGCCTGAAGATGCGCGGTTCCCCAGCCGCATTGAGGATCCTGGCACACCTGGTTTGGGCAGGAAAAAGAGAATAAAACCTGAATGTGATGCCTTGGCATTTTAGCTTTTCTATTTTCCATCTATTTGTACTCCTGCATTTCTTTAGTGTGTAACTCCAAACCCCACAGCCAGTGTCAGCTGCAGCTTTCCCATTTTGGGCAGACACAACAATTCCTCTCCAGGCCTGGCAATCAAGGACACCTCACTGCCTCAGGGCCCAGAGATGGGAACAAAAGGGACTTGAGGGGAGCAAACTTGAGGTCAATGACTTCATTACCTGGAGCTGGAATTGGCAGATGAACCCCCAGTGTGCAAATGGACCAAACTTATAAAAGTAAAAAAAACCTGTAACCACTCATCCATTTGAGGTCCTGCCCCTGGGGGCTTCATCTGCCCTAAGTGTACCTGAAAGCCCCTCAATAAATAGAGCTGCTTTTTATTCCCTTAATTCTGACTAGCTTCTGTTTTTAGGTAGTCCCCAAAAGGCACCAAGTGTGCATCTGCATGACTGCCAAAGTATTTCCTGTATAAGCTCATTTCAGTCAATAATTTCCTCTTCTGATGTCAGGTTTTAAGTTTCTAATGTAAATTTCTAGAAGATTCACTACTGAAATATCAGAGAGAATTTGTAACTTATTGCATAGACACCAAGAGCCCTTCATGTATTATTTTCTCAATAATCAATGAGCTGGCAGCTTACACTGAAATGGAAAAGTGCTTATTTTCCAAATGGGTTGAACATAAAGAATCCATTTACAAATTACCAAAAGCAGACCCAATTCCTTGGTAAGAAAAACACGCCAATTTCCCAGAAGCACTTAAAAAATTAAAAAACAATAATAGCAGCTCATGCTGCTAAGGTGTGTCACATTTCTGGTGCAGGCAGCAAACTCCAAACACCAGAATTCCTACATTTTAGCATCAGGATGCTTTGAATTTTAGAAAAAAGGAGGCCAGGGATGCAGTGCACTCACTTCTTGAGAACAATCTCGGAGGCTCCCTTGCTGTACATGCGGAAGCTGCCGTCGGGCATTTTGATGACCGTGCTCATAGACTTCCTCACGGAGTTGAAGGTGTAAACCTTGTAGAGCTTCTCCTCGGGGATGAGGCTGCGGACGGGCTCGTAATCCTGCTTCAGATCCAGCACAAACCCCAGGAGCCCACACTCCGTCTTGTTGCCCACCTGGCGAGGCAGCCCGCCCTCTTTTTCTGGTGGCTGGAGAGAGGAGAAAAAAAATTGGAGATTAATTTCTCTAATTTCTTTGACTTCACAATTCCTAATTTAGTATCTGAGCTGTGCAGCCATGAGTCTCCCAGTTTTTAAAAGCAAGGTAAAAATTCCATGGAACTCCAACAGACCTGAAGCATCTCCTCACAAGGAGAAACATTTCTCTAGACAATATTTGCCACATTTGGTCTCTTGCATTTCTTTTTTCTTAAATTAGCCATTGGCAGCTTGTGATGGTTGGACAATCCATTAAAAAGGAAGTAACTTTCCTTAGGCTGAAAACCAAGCAATTCTCACTTGTCACGAACAGAGGATTTCCTTTTCTGTCTTGCTTAGAATTCCATTGGTTTGCTGATTTTCACAGCTTTAAAAGTGAGTTAAAGAAGGCTCTATCTTTTTCTTTTTTTTTCCTGCCAGGCATTTTTGTGTAAAAATAAATCTCCATCCAACCATAACAACAAATCTCAGTGAAAAAAAATCTATGAAATAATAGTCCTGCATCTAAATGTATTTGTTTCTAGAATTACTTTCGTCTGCTGTTTCAGACAAATAAATTCTATGTATGTTAGAGAAAATGGAGTAGGCTGAACATTGTGCAATTTCTACCAATTCTCAGTCATTCTGAAGGAGAGAAGGAAGGACAAGGAAGACTTTCAATTCCCTTTCAAAACAGAAATAAACACTAAATTTACAAACTTTCTTGGGAGTGTTGTATACCCCAAACAAAATATTCCTGTGCCAGGACCCCAGACTTCAAGTGGCCAATGCGTGAACTATAAACTAATGAAAACTTACATTTTCTTATGCTCAGTAGAATTAAAAAGTGTTCCTTAAGCCAGGGCTAAACTGCCCTTATGGGAATAAAAACAGGAAATCATCTCACAACTTTAATTTGCACTGAAAACAGATTTTGATTTGGCTCAAGCCAAGACTTTAAGTCATCATTTTCACTGTGAGGTAAACATTCACCTCACATTTTGCAGAATTAAGACTGCAGGACTGTATTCAGAATCTGTGTTTAATTTCACTTTTAAATCCAGTTTACTTCAGCAATGGGATTCCTAATAGACAGAACTTCCTACATTGTCCATCTCTGGGATGAGGGCACACAAAGGGAATGATGAGAGCTGCAAGTCAGCCATCCTACTGGATTTGAATTCTTGCAACAAGTACGGCCACCAAAAGGGAAAAGGGAGCCTTTTAAATGAGCATTAGGAATTAATTATCCCAGAAAACCACCAATTGCAGCTGGTTTAAAAAATGAAGGTCAGATAGATAACAGACTGGCCTAGAACTGAAGTAAACAAATAATTTTTCCAAAAGAATCATTTCCCTACCAGCAGGAAGATTGATACCTGGTGACAGGTAGGTGAATGTCTTTTTTTTTTTCCAGAGAGAAGCAGCTACAAAGAACAACACAGAATAACCTAAAAATCTCAGTCTAAAACAGATTTATCGTTCCAAAAAGGATTGTAACATCTTTCTTTTATGTGAACCATCATTTTTACTGACTAATATGGGTCACTCTGGTGTTGCTGTGACATTTTAACATCACTCCAGGGTCACTGTAAAACACTGACATTCAGCAAAAATGCCATTGAGATACATTAATTTTATTACCTGCTGTAACAACTTGTCCTGCTGTAACCTCATTATACTGTGATGTAACTTCCCTCTGGATTCTCAAATTCATTTAAGAATCCCTAATTCAAAATGGAAGTGCTCATAGTGAGGTGTATCTGGAATTCAGTGGAGCCCAAAAAATACCTTTTAAAATCCAGTTTTGTTTACTTAAATACATTTTGTGTTCCTGGCATTGCAGGCACAGAGTTCCTGAAATCTGCCAGGAAGTTCAGGTTTCTCAAAGCAACAGAGGAACCAATTTCAGTGCCTGGGTAGTGATGGGTGCCAGGGAAGATCTGTTCCTCTGGGCATATTAAATCCCACTCCTCTCATTTTAGATCTAAATCCTCATTTATGCTTCTCTTTGCCACTGAACTCAATGAAAATTGGCACTGAAATAAATGTGAATGTGGTCAGGCGACTAGAACACTCCTGGAACCAAAAGAAAAACAAAATTTTCCATCAAAGCCAGGCAATTCTAGACAAGAATTAATTTATAGATACAATTTCATCCTGCCCTGATGCCAAAAAAATCAAGAAAATAAAAACCTGCTCAATACAATTTCTCAATACAAAAAATTATCAGAGTCCTTCCAAAATCACCTTTATTTCAACAAAAAGTAGATCACACTCCCCTGTTCTTACCACAGCCTAAAAATAGATTCCTTTCAGGGAACATCTTTTGAATGCAAATACGTAAGCAAGGAGGGGAAAAAAAACCCCATGAAAAGAAAAGGAACAGACACTTCAGAAAGGTTTCAAAATCTAACAAGTGGCCACCTCCCTGCAGAGCAGCTGCTGTCTCCATATTCTTTGTGCATTACATTAGGGGCAAGCATATGGTGCTGAGAGCTGGCACGGAGCACTTCCTTCCCTGCACTGTTCCAGCTCAAAATCTATATGCCAGGAGCAGCCTCCTTGCAGATTGTTCTTGACAATCCCTTGCAGAAGCTGCTGCCTCTGAAACTTCCTGCTGGGCTGGAGCTAAATTTATTTCTCGCTGAATTCTGCGGTTCATGGCACCTGGAAAACAAGGACAGCCCGATGGGGTTACTCTGGAAGGATTCACTGGGAGCAGCTTCAGTGACCCCTCAGAGCATGGAACTGATGCCTTAGCATTTTAGCTTGTCTATTTTTCATCTATTTGTACTCCTGCAGTTCTTTAGTGTGTAACTCCAAACTCCACAGCCAGTGTCAGCTGCAGCTTTCCCATTTTGGGCAGACACAACAATTCCTCTCCAGGCCTGGCAATCAAGGACACCTCACTGCCTCAGGGCCCAGAGATGGGAACAAAAGGGACTTGGGGGGAGCAAACTTGGGGTCAATGACTTCATTCCCTGGAGCTGCAATTGGCAGATGAACCCCAATGTGCAAATGGACCAAACTTATAAAAGTATAAAAACCTGTGAAACATTGTCCATTTTGGGTGTAGCCCCTGGGGGGCTTAATCTGCCCTAAATGTACCTGCAGGCCCCTCAATAAACAGAACTGCTTTTTATTCCCTTAATTCTGTCTGGCCTCTGATTTAGATAGCCCTGACACAGCATCACTCTAATATTCCTCAATTTAATGTTGATTTTAGCAGAATGGGAACTCTGAACAACCACTGCCATCATTATTTACACTGCTACATTGCTGGCAGTGCTACTCCCCCATTTATTAACAGGTGCAGCTGGTTTCACAACAAATATCTCAAAAGCCCGACAAATATTCATCATTTGAATTTAGTTAGAGACAGAGTAATGGGCTAGCTGGAAATTCTGGGATGACAAGTGCAAAACCCCCAATATGCAAATGGACCAAACTTATAAAAGTGTGAAAACCCATGAAACATTGTCCATTTTTGGGTGTAGCCCCTGGGGGATTTCATCTGCCTGAAATGTACCTGCAGGCCCTCCAATAAACAGAACTGCTTTTTATTCCCTTAATTCTGTCTGGCCTCTGGTTTTAGGCAGTCCCAAAAAGGCGCCATAACCCTTGGAAGCGGGAAGAGGGAAAGGTCTGAGCTGAGATTTACCACAGGGAGCTCCAGCAAGGACCTTCTGCTCCCCACAGGTCACCTGCAATCTGTTCCATCACCTGCTTGCAAGGGACTGAGCCAGGATCCTCCCCCAGTCGTGACCCTTGCAAAATTTTTTCAAACATCTCTCCCAAGCCTTTGGATTATTTACCCACAATATTTCAATTGCAAGCAGCTACTCACATGCAGAAGAACCCTCAGACAGATGTTTAAAAAGCCCTGGTTACACCCAGCAGATCAAAATAGGTTTCTAGGTCAAACTACAGCTGCATTACCAAGGCTTAAAAATACCAATCCAAAGCCAGTATTGACCTGGTACTGAGTTTGGATTACAAAGAGAATTTTCAGAATTGTTGTACTGGGAAATAATTGACTAATAAAAGGTTTTAAGAAGACAGATAACATTCTGGGCATAACTTAAAGAGGTGATCCAACTTGTAAAATTAGATTAGGAAATAATTCCCATTTCTGTCCTAACTCTTTACTAAACCTCCCTTTTTTCTCTAGAAGACCCAAGAAGTCCTTCTACATTAAAATATCAGGATTTTCTATATTATCTGAAGCCTTAATTTGTTGTATGTAACTCTCCTGTGTTCTACAGGCTGAACTACTCCTTTAGAATAACAATGACATTAAATATTCTAATTTATTAACATTGAAAACTTTGCTGGAATACCATATCACTATTGAGTGTTCTATTGCAACCCAGCATCTCAACAGGAAAACAGAAGAAAACAAAAACTTTTTAAAATTAAATTGCAAAATATTTCCACTTCATACTCTAATTACTCAAACAAAAGACAAAATGGACCAGGATGCACAGGAATTTTTCTCTGTATCATTAAAAATGTTATATGTAAAATTTAAAATAACTAGCAAGGATGAATGCTGTTCCAACCATGTGATATTTTTATTTTTGAATTCCTAATACCGCAAAAAGAACTACTAAAGAACTGTGCTCCTATCAGAGAGATTCCCTTTCTATATAATTTTCATAATATTTTGATGTAAGACATCTAAAGCAAGATTAAAACATCCCAATTTACAACCAAATGTTCCAGATTTTTGCAGATACAGCTTCCTTCAACTGACTTCAAGCTAAAACAACAGAGATTTTGCCTGTTTATCATAGAGAAAAGCTCCAAAATGAAAGGGGTGAGTCTTTTTTAGCCAAGGATTAAGAACTGAAAACTTTGCTTGACTAAATAAATTTGCCCATTACAAAATGGGAAACGGTTCCAGAAGCTCTGTTGGCAAGAGGAAGGCAGTGAAATACCAGCCCTCAGCTGGTTTGGAATTTGTGTTTAGAATTTCTCAGGGATTCTGGAGCCAGAGCAATGATTTAGCCCCAGCTGGAAACCACAAAAGGAGCCTCTTTGCTCACTGCCCCTTCCCCCTGCGATGGTATGGGGAGGAAAATCAGAAATACGTCAACCTCTGGATTGAGATTCCCTGCAAACACCTGGCAGCAGCTGTGCACCCTTAAAATGCTGTGAATTTATTTCCACATAGGAATAAAAATCAGCTTTTCTATCTGTGCAGACTGGGCTCCTTTCAGCCTTAAGGGCAGACCTGGAAAAAGATAACTGATCACAATTTGTCCTTGCACGGTTTGGAAGTTTCTGTGAGGTTTCCATGCTCATGGTGAACAAGGTGCCTGTGTTTTCCACAGAGCAGGATGATTTGTGGTACCACACAGCTGCTTCCCAGCTCACAACCAGCACTGCAAGGCACAGGGCTGCTGAAATTCAGCTGAAATAAAGTCAAAAGTCAGCTTGAATTGGGGTCAGCAGAAGGGATTGGAGAGGAGCAGTTATGAACTTGGGGCTGGTTGTGTAACCTCCCTGGCACCAGGAGAGCCACACTGCAGGGCCCACACTGTCCTGAGCTCCCTCACTGCATTTAAAGCCCAACACTTCGAACTTTGAAGCTTTTGTGTTTTTTTCCTGCTCTTTTGCACAGTGCTGAGTAGCTTCACATCAGTGTTCCCATTCACTTATATTTATGTTCATTTATATTTATGTTCACTTATATTCATTTTCACTTATATTCATATTCACTTATATCACCTGTTCACCAGAAAGTAATCTGATCTCCTTTTGACCTTCAAAATATTTAAAATACTTTTACACTGAGCTGATACAGATCTCTCCCTTCACAATTCCCAAGACCTAGAAGTCCACAACCCTTAAGGAGAACGAGCTTCTGAATCCCTGACTTTGACAAGTTTGCACCATTTTTTGGGTCCAATGATCGCACATCCAGAATTTCAAAGTCCTATGGCTCATACATTTGGAAATTAGCTCAAAACCAGACACCAAAAAATGCTTGGAAAGCCTTTAGCAGATGCTTTGCATGCCCTGGTGCCTGAGATTGGATATATTTTCCAAATATTATTGGGTTTGTAACATGGTACATAATGGTGTTACACAGGAGACAGGAAAATATTAAATGTTTTTAGAAGTGTTAATACAGCTTCTCTAAAATAAAATCATTTTAGGCTTAACCAGGAACTTTGATTGTGAAGAGCTTCTGACAGAGAAGAGAAAAAAAAAAGAAAGAAAACATTCACCTCTAACAGTGCCACAAATTTTCAGAGAGAAAGAATCAAACAGAAGGTGATGGGAGAAGGAAAAGTGGTTTTTGCTAATTCCTACTGTATTGCCAGTTCTCTCCCTTTTCTCCTGACATATTTCCTGCATGATTTAGACCCTTAAACATCTCTGTAGCAGACAGGAGGACATGGAGCTGTTGTGACATGAGAAAGTTTAAACTCAAAATTGGAGGGAGGAACAGGATCAAGAGAAAAAATTGGGTTTTACTGATTGTATCAGTAATCCAGCACATCAGCAGCATTCCCAGGCATCAAACAGGACTGAACAAAGCAGAATGCAGAGAGGTAAATTATAAATAATCACCTAAATAAATAAATAGCTAAAACTTCACCAGGGCTGCCCTTTATTGGTGTCCCCCATATTTCTAGTCTGAAAACACAAAAAAATGGGATTTACAAGCCAATTCCTTCTGCTTCCCATCACCCACAAAACCCCAAGATCCACAGCAGTTCCATCTCTTGGGAAAATGGCACCAAAGAAATCACCTCAAGTTCTCACTATTTCCTTTAGGCACCAGCAGCCACCACCAAAACCTCTCAAAACCGAGGGAATTTATTCCAAACCCTGGCTGGCAGGGAAGGAATTGCCAGCTCATCCCACATCTAGACAACCTAAAATGAAAGCACAATGAAACACCCACAGGGGATGCAAAATCTGAAGACTGGAATCAAAAATGCAAACAAGATTATTCCATAATAACAAAGTTCTACATTAAGAGGTTGCTCTAGTGTGAGAGTTTTGGTTTAGTATTTGATTTTTTGGGGTAGAATGTATTAGTAAGGAATGGTTATAATTGATTTGTAGTTTAATATATTGTGGTAAAATAGTTAATATTATAGATACTAATACATATGCATAGGTATAATTACATATAGGTCTAATTATAATATTAATATTACAGGTATGTTGGATATTGGTGTAGATGTTATAATTTTTTATGTGTTTTGGTTGAGTGATTGGAATTTAGTAGTACTTATAGGTGTTTTATAGGAATTGGAGGAGTTATATTGTGTTTGTAAAGTGAATTTATGATTACTGTTATATTTGTGAAGGGAAGATAGTGATTATCTGGTTTTTTTTGTGGTGTAAAGACTTACAGTATGGGGGAGAGATGTGTTGTTTTAGTGGGGAATAAAAATAGAAGTGAGTTTTTGATGGGAACTACAGTGGCATGCATCAGCTGTGAAAGATGCATTGCAGCAGGACCACATGGGGAAAAAATATGGGTGATTGGTATTAGAAACAATAGCAGCCTTGTGGGGAAAAGCTAATAGGGAAAAACATTGATAAGGGATTGTAACCAAGAAATGGGTTGGTTCTGATGGAATGGTGTTGAGTTTTACATCCTTTGTGCCTCACCCCTGATCGAGACTGATAATGGAATAAAATCTTTTAAATACCTCTCAGTTGCCCCATCTCTAGAAAAACCAACACTAGTGGCTGGTGAGGCTCCTGAATTCCCCCAGGTTTAATATTCCTCATGGTTATTAAACCTATTTCAATATCAGATCTGCCCAAACTGCCTAGGAAAAGGGTAGCAGGAATTTTTGTCTCATTCCTGCATCAGTTTAAGAACAGGTTCATGTGTGATGCAATTATCCAGGTACAACTGATGGTACAATTCCATCACACCATCAACTCTCCCATGACAGTTGCAGGATATTCAAAGGATTCCTGCCCCAGATTAGCTGGGATGCAGGGTATTATTTCATTTTTGGGGGGATAATCTGAATGGTTGTCCCTATTACCAGAAATGGTTTCCCTTATTATCTGAAAACAATGCCCAAACCAAGGGAACATTTTGCACCACATCATTTTCCTGCTGCTGCTCAGGGTGGGGACAAGTTTGGTCAGCTATAAATTGATATAAAAATGGTGCATTTCAGCATCTTGCCTGCAACTCCAGCAAGGCAATGCTCCCCTGAGAGGGGGCCAGCTGGAATTATGCAATGGATCAGGGTGACATTTCCCAGCAGCAAGGCTGAGGGAGCAGTGCTGATGTGGCTCAGTGAATATGGACTCGTGCTCCTTTCAGCTCACAGAACAGGGACAGGGAAAAAAAAGGATACAGCCCATGAATTCCCCCACGAGTGGCTCTGGAAGAAGGGGAAATCAGGCATGAAGAACAGACTGAGAGGCTGGTGTGACAGTCCCCACTCCCCCTCTCTTTGAATCTCACCTATTTTTACACTCACAAAGAGGTTTTTTTTAATAAAACCCCCTCAATTTTAATAGCAAATAATTTAATTGTCCTTTTAATTTGAAGGATGTATTTGCTTTTGATTCACTTTTAAAAAAGGCAAAAAAATACTTCCATAAACATGAAAAGTGTTGATTCTTCTCACTGATTTAAGATGGATATGTCAGGTTTGTACACAATTTTTGAAAGATTAGAGAGTTGTTCAGGGCTGTGTCCAGTGGGATTCTGAATATCTGCAGAGAAGGACACTCCACAATTCTGTGAGCAACCTGTGCTGATGTTTGACCACCCTCACCACTAATTCAAACAAAAATTACTATTTCTTTCAGTTTCACAGACAGATAAATAGAGGGATAGCTCTAGCAGAAGTAGTTAACAAAGCTAAATTTAACCACATTTATCAATGCAATTAATTTAATTTGGACCAGAGCAAGGTTTTCTGATTTCAAACTATAAATAAAACAGCTGATAACTTTTAAAAATTAAGAATATCTACTCATAAGGTCTTGCACATGTAATTTAACAATAGCTATTCTAAGGAATCAAACACTGACAGGGAGGTTACATTTATACATCACAGTTCAGCACTGACTCCATAACCTAAAGATATGAATTATTTCTCTCCATCTCCTAATCTTTTCTGGTTCTCTCATTTGAACTTTTTCCTTTTGTAATAAACTCTCTACATTTCAAGACAAAAATAATTAAAACAGAAGGCTGGAAGTCTTTTAATTTAAAAGCCAAAACTAATTATGAAAAATCTCTCCATTCCAGATGACAATAATTCGTGGCTGGGTTTAACCGGGGGTACATTAATGCACCACAGCACAGTGCAAAGAAGGAACTCTGCCTTGTTATGACACTACTGATCAATTCTTAATTACAATTAGGATCCTCCAGCCTTGGTTTCCAGATGAGATTCAACTGAATTTTACTGGCACAAATTTTTCTGCACATTTCCCTCAGAGGAGTCTTGGCATATTTATTGCACTATAAGATGTTATTCATCTGTATTATTTAGGGACCTTCCTATTTTTATTGATCAAACCCATTCCTACACTCCCTTAAATGTGCCATTTCATGACAATTTAGCTCTAAATTTGGAATATTCTCTATTCCCTTTCCAGACATGGCCACTAAAAACCTGCACTCCTGTCCTTTTGTGCAGCCCCAGGGAACCAACAATAGTTGGATTTTTTCTGGCACCATCCCAGCTTTAATTGCAACAAGAACTGTTGACAAGTAACCTATATAATCAAAGTAATTAGGCACAGCAATTGTTACTAACTTACTTTAACCAACAACTAATTTATTTTAAATATGGTCTAAGTACAAGGATTCTGTTTGAGTTTGCTGTAAAGAAAGCCTCAGCACTTCTCCTGCTACCAAAATCAGCAGAACTCAGACCACAGTGACAAGGGGACAACTTCTAAACCAAACTGGCAAAAACTAGGAGCAGATGAAGAGACTTTATAAATTTCTAATGAATTCTTCAATACTTTTGGCAAACACTCCCCAAATTGTCATGAGCAACAAGCAAGCTGAGCATTTTTCATTTCACAGGAGAAATTGCACTTGATGGCAGGGCTGTAACAAATGGCACCCAAGAGCTGCTACCTCAGGTTAGATCTGTTAAACTCAGGTTTTACTGCCTGCTGGTCCTGGAGTGGCTCTGTGAGAGCTGCAGATGGAGCAAAAAAACAGAGAAGCTGCAGACAGAGAAAACAGGACAGAAACTGCCTGGGGTGGAGCCCATCATGTAGGAAAACTCCAGTTCCAAGGCAATGGCAATTGTTATTAACTTACTTTAATCGACAACTAATTGACTTGAAATATAGTCCAAGTACAAGGATTCTGTTTGAGTTTGCTGTAAAGAAAGGCTCAGCACTTCTCCTGTTACCAATATCAGCAGAACCCAGACCACAGTCTGGGACAAAGGGACAATCTCTAAACCAAAATGGCAAAAAATTAGGAGCAAATGAAGAGATTTTATAAATTTCTGATGAATTCTTCAATACCTTTGGTAAACATTCCCTAAATTGTCATGAGCAACAACTAAGCTGAGCATTTTTCATTTCACAGGAGAAATTGCACTTAATGGCAGGGCTGTAATTAATGGCATCCCAAGAGCTGCTACCTTGGGTTAGACCTGTTAAACTCAGGTTTTACTGCCTGCTGGTCCTGGACTGGCTCTGTGAGAGCTGCAGACAGAGCAAACAGGACAGAAACTGCCTGGTTCATGTAGGAAAACTCCAGTTCCAAGGCAATGACCCCAGTTCAAAAAGCATATTTCCAAATTAGACCAACACTGGGATTTACATGGGGTTGGCCAACATTAAAAGCCTTCAAGCAACTGCCTTAGGGCTGAAACTTCACCTTTTAGGTTTAAGGAAGCAGAGATACATTTTCTTCAGTCTAAGCAGCATCTGTACATTTGGAAAATGTCCTTGGAGCCACTGTACTACACACTTAAATCATTTATCAAGAGATTTTTCCCTCACATCTCAATCCTTTCTCCCACCAAGCCAATAGTAATATTCAATTATTCTGACCACGTGATTCTCAAATCACATCACCTTTTATTTGCTATTTTAATCAAAATTAATCACATTTTTTAAAAACACCTCCTCTGGTAGCCTGAGTTGCCTCTCATGCCTGTTTTTGTCTGGCCATCCTGCATGAATTTCAACCACAAAATGTGAAACCCATCACCTATTCCATGGTATCTACATATACCCACTCTCATTTCTATTTGTATTGTCTCCTCTATGCTTCTTTTAGCTAATTAGAAGTGGAAAAACCAATCAACCAAACATCCTCTTGCACAAAAACCCACCAAAACCCTGTCCCACCATCTGAAAAATATGAACTGTGATAATAATAATAATAATAATGTACAAGAATTTAATCAAAAATCCACCAAAACCCAGTCCCACCGTCTGAAAAATATGAACTGTGATAATAATCATAATGTACAAGAATTTAATCATGCATTAAATTACAGAAAATGCCTGACCTTTACAGATGTGTATCAAAAACCTGAATTTCCATAAAAGAAAGAATTTACAGGTGGCTGATCTGTCCATCCAGTTTTTACATGCAGAAAACTTATCAATACTCTGGGGATTGTCTGGTTTTCTATTAAATAGAACCAGATGGGGAAATAAATTTCTAGAAAGACCAAACCAAGGCAAATATTACTCTTAGTACTTGCTGCCTTTCTGGTGGCACCACAGCTACAAACAATTAGTACAGTGGAAGGAGCTAAATTTAGTGAGTGCAAAGCAAATCTAGCCACATGGAAAAGGAAGTTTTTTCACTTGATTGAAGCTCCTGATTATAGCCCATCATAATTACAGATGTCTGTTAATAGTACTCATTTCCAGAGTAAGGAGAAGGGTTCTTCAAGCACCCATCTCCAAAGGAGTCTAAAACCACCCAGAGCAGAAATTTCAGTGCTGACACAAAATGTGCTCCTCTTTAGCAGCACGTATCAGCTGCAACTATTTTTAAATTGGTTTGGGTCTGTTCCATTTGGGCTTTGGGAGGCAAATGGATGAGCTCAAGTGGAGATAATCTGTCAGAGGCATGCTTAGCTAATATATTTTCTCAGAGGGATTTTTTTTTTGCATGATTGGTGGGATAATGTTTGGGATGCATTGTAAATTCAGACCTCTGGCCAGGCCCTCTCCTTGTCAGGACACCAGGAATGATGCCTTGGCTGGGCAGAGCAGCAGACGGAGGCTGCAGCCAATTTGTGCCTGATTATTCATTCAGGAGGAAACGGGACAGCAGTGATGGAGAGCTGGAACATCCTGTCCTTCTTTGGAGAAAAATTCTCCCAGAAAAATCTCATTTCTCACCTCTTCCAAATGCACAGCCCCTACCACACCAGCACTGAGCACTGCCAGCCTTTGGAGTGAGGGGAAATGGAGGGGGATGGAATGAATGGAAAAGACAGAAAAATAACAGTGGCATTAAAAAAATCTGCAGTGGAGCTGTTTAACATGTTCGAGGCTTTCCTTGGTGCTATGGCCAATGAGCCACATCTTCTGCTCAACTCTCATCCAGAATTTCCCAAGGATAAGGTGTCTCAATGTCCCCACAAGGACTCACCAGGAGCCAGGCACACTCTACTGCTCTGTTTGCACCTGCACAGGTAAGGCAGGCTCACAGATTTATTCCATTTACCCCATTCCATTTCTTCCATTTATTAAGGCAGGCTCACAGATTTATTCCATTTACCCCACTCTATTTCTTCCATTTATTCCACTTACCCCATTCCATTTCTTCCATTTATTAAGGCAAGTTCACAGATTTATTCAAATTATCCCATTCCATTTATTTAAGGCAGGCTCACAGTGCTTATTCCATTTATCTTACATTTTTATAATTGCTAGAAGGTTCTTTTTTCCATGCAAGGTGTCTTCCCAGCAGCTCTGTCATTTTTCCAGCGATGCTAAGGGACTAGATGGCTTTGACTAAGTTAAAATCATCCTTATAAAATTTGAAAACTTCCTGTTTTCTCTGCAAGGCTCCAGCTGGGAAAAGGATTTTGTGGGACACATGTCCTGCCTGCTCCCTGTCAGTCCCATGCCCCTGGGAATCTGGATCCATCACAGCCACGTGCCTTTGGGAAGCCAGAGCTCCTCATGGATCCCTGGGAACAATTCTCCAGGTTTACACCCATCCTAGAGCTTTTGCTGTCCTAAAAGCAGAAATGCCCAGGATTTTTGGACACCTTCCCACACCCACAAATAACCCAGACATAAAACTGGTTGTATCCCAAAAGGAGCCAAAAGCTTCACACACAAGAAGAGAAAACTGCAAGCTTGACAGAAAAATGGGCTCTACCTACAAGAGAAAGCAGGAACTGGAAATTGGAGCATAGATTTTACTTATCATACATTTAATATCAATTTTCTAAGCTATCTGTGACTCAAAAAGAATATAATATTTTGCTTACATTACAAGGAAATTATTAGGTCTTCTGAAGTGCAAGGTCAGTCACAAAGAACAGCAATGAAAATCAATTTAAAGTCTTGTTCAAGTCTGCAAATAACTCCTACATTTATTGCCCTGAAATCAACACATTTCCTGCCAGACTTTATTCCTGATCCATTGTACTTCAGATCTTGTACCATTTGCAGTTTTTGGTGATTGTTGACTGGTTTTTTTCCCCCAGAGGAATAAACCCCATTGGAGCTCTGAGAGTAAAGAGAAAACATACTAAAACTGCATTGTATATAAACTATATATTTGCACAATATAAATGTGAAAGGGAATTAATTTCCTATTTCATTAGGAGGCGATTCACCCACCACATTGATTTCTAATCAGCCTGTTTGTGCACCTCATAAAAGCACCCCCATTTTCTGTGAAATTGGTATTAAATCATCACATTGGAAGGTATTATCTTCCTGTTCCTATGAGTGAGAGCACAAAGAAAACTGACATTAAACCAAACTGTGCCTGAAGTAATTGGCTTAC
Organism: Geospiza fortis; assembly: GCF_000277835.1. NCBI lineage: Eukaryota > Metazoa > Chordata > Aves > Passeriformes > Thraupidae > Geospiza > Geospiza fortis. The sequence continues at coordinate 110,307 of NW_005054580.1, forward strand.
ACCAACTCATGTGAAAACAAAAGCTCCCAGCAGGAAAACATGCTCGCTGAGAATATTCCCTGAAAAGTGCCACCACCACACCAATCAGCTCCAAGGTGTGATGGCTTCACCTCAGCAGGAGCAAAAGGAGCCCAACACACTCCAATCATTCCTTGTGCATCATTTTTGTGGAAAAAAAAAAAAAAAAAGGAAAAAGGAGTCCTAAAATGCTCAGCCAAGAAGCAATATTTATAAACCCTGATGAAAACGCTGTGGAGCACCTTGCAGGAAACACTGATTTTTAAAAGCCTGCACTTCTGGGAGGAGCTGGAGCTTATCCTCATAGGTGAATTTTCTCATGCCGGGACAAGATTTGTGCAGAATAAGAATGTGAATATAAGATAAATAACATAAGAGAAAATTCTATGCAAGGCAACAGGAAAAATATTTATTGCATCACAGCAAGTGCAAAATCTAATTTACTCGTTTGCATACCAGCAAGAAGGAAAAAAAAAAAACCAAATGTATAAAGTGGTATTATAATAACAAAGAGCTTCCAAGTGATTTTAGACTGCCTAAAAGCTTGCAGTGAATATAGATTCCAACAGGAACTGATGGAATCTGCAATGCCCAAGCTGAAGGCAAAGGAGGCCAGGATGAAGGAGGTGTTTCTCACCACGGGCTCTGTCACTTGAGGAAATGTGACAAAACAAAGGTGGTGAAATGCCATGAAAATGAAGAAATAGAATTTAAACTTTTGGCTGGTATGGGAATAACTTGTCAAGCAGGACTCTGTATTTCTCCATCTCCTTTTCCTGTGGCCATTTGTTGCTGGGGCAGCACAGTCACCCCTTTCCTTGGCAGGAAATAAGGAAGAGAGGAGGGAGCTGCTGGTGCCCAGGGCAGCCACAGTCCCGAGCTCTGTCCCAGCACATTCATCCCACATCCCCTGTGTCCCTCTGCAGGGAATCCCCCCTTTCCTCTGGCAACCAGGGCACCGAATCCCACCAAATCCCACAGCCTTGGGGACGTGGCAGAGGGGGAAGATGGCCTGTGACCATCCCTGCTCTCAGATCGCCCTCTTTTTCTCCCAAATCCCCCTCTTCTGCTCCCACATTCCCCTCTTCTTCTCCCAAATCCCCCTCTTCTGTTCCCAAATCCACCATCCCTGCTCCCAAATCCCCCATTCTGCTCCCAAATCTCCCTCTTCTGCTCCCAGATCCTCCTCTTCTGCCCCAAATCCCCCTCTTCTGCTCCCAAATGCCCCATCCCTGCTCCCAAATCCCCTCTTCAGCTCCCAAATTCCCCTCTTCTGTTCCCAAATCCGCCATCCCTGCTCCCAAATCCCCTCTTTTTCTTCCAAATGCCTTCTTCTTCTCCCAAATCCCCCTCTTCTGTTCCCAAATCCCTCCTCTGCCCCAAATCCTCCATCCCTGCTCCCTGATCCTCCTCTTCTGCCCCCAGATCCCCTCTTTATCTCCCAAATCCCCTTTTCTTCTCCCAAATCCCCCTCTTCTGTTCCCAATCCCCCATCCCTGCTCCCAAATCCCCCTGTTCTGCCCCAAACCCCCCTCTCCCCTGGCAGCTGACTCCATCCCACCCCTCACAACTCACAACAAAAGGAGATTTCATTCAAGCCCAGCTTTTTTGGCAAGCCAAAGCCTCCTGGCCCCAGCAGGAAGAGCAGGGTGGGCTCAGGGGCTGTCCCGGCTTCCCACAGCCCAGCCTTGCCCAAACACAATTAGCTCAATTATGAAGTCAGCTGCTAATTTGGGGAGAAAAGCTGGTTTGTACCTCTCCTTCTACACAACTCCAATGGCAAGTGATGTGTGAAGATCATTACTTGCTGCTAATTACCACCCCTAGAAGCACAGGCAATTAACTGCACCATCTATTATCCCTGATAATTATTATTTACACAGTAAATAAGATGGACACTGTAGGTTGGGGTTTTTTTTCCCTGCCTAATTTATCCTGAGAAAGTGCTTAGCAAGGGCTTTAGAAAAAGTTTTCAATATGTTGGGGGGGGATTTTTTTTTGGGTGATGATTGTCTTGCTTATATTTAGAAAGATTCTCTGGCCTGCATTGTCTGTTCCCATCCATAATTTATAGCTACTTACACAGTTGTGTAACACTGGGAACAAAATACAAAAAAATCAGATTAAAATATAAATTTACCTAAGCTAGGAATGGTTTTGCCTGCGAAATCAAACCTCTTACAAAATATACAGATTTTTAATAATCAGTTCAATCAATTTTCAACCAAATTAACCAAATTTTTCATTTTAAATGGCTCAAATGCACCACTTAGCTGGAGATACAGACAATATTTTAACCCCATCACCTGGGCTCTTGAAAAAGAAGATTTTCACAAATTTCCAGTCCAAACTAATGTGCTGAAAGCAGCCAATAAATGACTTGCAGCACTATCCAGAAGCTGTTTGATTCCTGGGGTGCCTTTCCTGATCTAAAGCCACCCTGAAAATCACACAGGGTATCAGAGGCAGGAAAAGAAGCCAACACATTCAAATCATTCATTGTTCCAACATATTTTTCTTAAGAAAGAAAAGAAAATTAAATGCTCAGACAGCAAGAAGCAATATTTATAAATCCAGATGAAAACACTGTGGAGCGTCTTGCAGGAAACAGTGATTTTTAAATCACTTAAATTTAAATTTAAGTGATTTAAAAATCACTGTTTTCTGCAAGTTTTTAAAAGTGATTTTTAAAGTCCTATATTGAACCTGATTTTCTGCTAAGCAGATTTTCCTCTGTGTTTCTCCTGGTATCCCATCTTTTGGAATTTATTGTCCCCCCAAGGCTGCAGGATCCCAACTATAAAACCTGGAGCAGTTCCATGAGTTGCCCCCAATTTCCTTGGTGTTTTTCAGACAGGGAATGAAATGAGGATCCTTGAATTTCTCCACCAGCTCCTCCCAGTACTCCTCCATGTTTCTGAGCCATTTCCTGGATGGCTTCAATGACACAAGGAGAGGATTTTAGGATTCCAAATGAGTTCCATGGTGCAAGAAGGTGACTCCAGCCTGTTTCTCCTCCCTCACCCAAAACCAGTGGCACCAATGTGCTGGTCCAATGTCATTACATGAGCTGAGATGAAAAAGTTAATTTTTCTTACTGTTTACAGATTTCCTGTATTATTATGTGATAAAACCTTGGACAGGCCTCTCCTTCCATCAAATACCTGTCAAATAGCACTTCTCCCCCCCACCAGCCTTAAAACGCAAATTATGAAATCGTGACAGAGTGTCTGAAGGGAGGATTTGCTTTTGAGCATTGCCTGAGGAAAGGAAGCAGAGATAAACAAACATTCTGAAGGATGGTCGCTGCTGAATTGTCACCAAAATCCCCTCAAGCCCTTCTCTGCCAACACCAGCACTGCAAAGCTCCCTGTGGACACAGCTTGGGTTTGTGGAGCACACATGGTGCAGGAAAACAGGGGAAAGCACACTGTAAATAGAGGAGCACAATGGGGAGAACTCCTGCAAACTCTTCTGCTGCCAATTCACTATTTCCCCTTTCCTTTCCTTTCCTTGAAATTTCCTTTTCTTTCTTTGAAATTTCCTTGAAATTTCCTTTCCCCTTTTCTTTTTCCCTTTCCCCTTTTCTTTTTCCCTTTTCTTTTTTCTTTTATTTTCCTTCCTTTCCTTTCCTTTCCTTTCCTTTCCTTTCCTTTCCTTTCCTTTCCTTTCCTTTCCTTTCCTTTCCTTTCCTTTCCTTTCCTTTCCTTTCCTTTCCTTTCCTGAAATTTCCTGAAATTTCCTTTCCTTTCCTTTCCTTTCCTTTCCTTTCCTTTCCTTTCCTTTCCTTTCCTTTCCTTTCCTTTCCTTTCCTTTCCTTTCCTTTCCTTTCCTTTCCTTTCCTTTCCTTTCCCTTCCCTTCC
>NW_005054580.1:114271-236234 GCF_000277835.1 Geospiza fortis
TCCTTTCCTGAAATTTCCTTTCCTGAAATTTCCTTTCCTTTCCTTTTCCCTTCCCTCCCCTTTTCCCTCCCCTTTTCCCTCCCCTTTTTCCATACCAGTTTTCCCTTTTCCCTCTCCGTGTACACCCTCCCCACAACTCTGTTTTTGGGGTTTCCACTCCTTTTCCCATCATCTCTTCTGCTCCCGCAGCTCTGACCCAGGCAGCTCAGCCTGGACTGGCCACTTGACCCCCTGATAAATAAATGACTGATCTTTTCCAAACACAATCAACAGCTGGAGATGCCACTTGTGCCTTGATGTCAGTGGCAGAGGAAAAAACAGCATTCAGGCCATGCCAGTGACTCTGTTGTCATTTAAATGATCATAAATGAAAGCTTTCCTCAACCTATCCTTACTAATTTCTTTATTTTTTTTACCACTTTTGTGGCCATTTCTGTCCTCATATTTGGTGTCTAGAGGGGTTTTTTTAAGTATTTATTTTTATTCATTTTTAAAGTATTCATTCATTTAGTTTATTTTTAAGTATTTATTTTAAGTATTTATCATTTTTAGCAGCAATGGGGGAACTGAGCTGGCTGAAATAAGAGAAGGCTTGGACCTTCATGTGCAGCAAAAATAAATGGGAATATCATCTGTCCTTTAGCACAAGAAACAAAGGGCTTGAGAATAGGTTTTAAGCAAACCCTACCTGTGAGTAAAAATATCTTTGCAATTCCATATGCCAAAATAACTCAAAAAGGCCATTTGGAGGTCAAAAGCTGTTTTCTTATTATTGTCCTTGGAAGAAAAAAGGGAATTCTAGTGACATATAACAGCAATTCCATTTAGCAGAGAGCCCCTGGCAGACAGCTCTGCTGCTGTAGCCTCAGGCCACAGAAATTCCCTGATTTTCTCTTGATAGGTGTGGCCTCATCTGATCTGTTGGGGCTTGAGCTTTTTTAAAAATGAAATTTAAAAAAACCTTTCCCAAACACTCAGGGTCTCCGTCTTCCTTTCTATTTGCAAAGCAAAACTGGAAATAAATAAAGAGACACATTAAAAAAAATATATATAAATAAAGGTAACTAGATAAAGGTAAAGTCTATTCTCTGTCAAAAGAGCCACAAGCAACCACTGTTTAAAAAGTGACATTTCAATCTTCCTTCCCATCACGAAAAACTTTACACATTAATGTGGGGAAATGTATGGAAAAATCCATAAATATACCTGCTACACCTCAAATTTTGAAATTATTTGGTAGGAAACCTCCAAGTATCTATATTCCCCCAAATAGTTTAAAGTTCGTTTTTTTAAGACCTTACTATATTGAAATTGTTGGAATTATGAATGGTAAAAGGAAATGCCAGGAATTTTCTGTTGGCTAAATAATATATATATATGAAATTGTTGAGATATTTTTTTTTCTGATTAAAATTTCTTTTTAAATTCAAAATTATTCAAGTATTTGAGGAATAAAATTCAGTCTTTGAATTAAAAAATAAATAAATAATCTTTATAAAGTCAAGATTATTCAAGTATTTGATGTATAAAATTCAGTCTTTGAATAAAAAAATAAATAAACCTCAAAGAAAGAAGCGTATTTTGCACTTTGCACACCTTCTCAAAGGCTGTTCCTGACAGGAACATTGTGTCTCCCAACCATCAGAGAGCTGTTCTTGCTTGAGATGCAAATATCTTCTCACAAATAAAAAGAATTTTCACCTGGCTACCACATCCATATTCCCAATATCAGCAACAGATTCGCATCAAGCCTTGCAAAGCAGCAAGATTGTGCTAAAATCTTTTTTTTTTTTCTCTTTTCACCATTTCACCTTTGTAGAATGTCATTGCTTCTTATGGCTTTTATATATTATGGGTGTCTGATATATTATCATCGAGCTGCTCTGCCTTTCAGCTGCAATAAAATTGTCTGTACTCTTTGTGTTTTATTTCATTTTCCCCTTTAGGTTTTATCCAACAACAGCCTTTTTGTCCCAAAAGCTTTCCCAGCTCACATTCATAACTTGATGAATATTTACCAACATATACACCAGCATATTTTTATTTTATTTCCTCTGGGAAAAGGGAGTGAATATGGAAGGCAGTGAATGTTTTGCACTTTCCTGTGGCATCTCTTCCTTTGGTTCAAGGTTTGCCACCACATCCTGCCCCACTCTGTGCAAATGCACCAAATCACAGCCAGAACAGCACTAAAAATTCAGATATTCACCCAGCACAGGCAAAAGGAGCCTTTTATCCCTCACACCCATCAAGCAGCAAATGAAAAGTCAGTGTTAGATCCTCACAGTAACAGCTCCAGCTGGGACATTTCCACTGGTGCTGAAAATCCTTCAGCTAAACCCTAATTGTGGCATCTTCTTAATCAGGCACATCACAGCCAGCCAGGAAATTAAAAGAAGAAATTCCTCTCTAATTAAAACTGGAATTATGAAAGCAAGAGCTGCACAGGAAAGTTGAAATCAGTGCCTTTGGTTCATCACTGCTCCTTGGCATCCAAGACCAATGTGCTCCTGCTCCAAGTGCAATCAAAGGATTCCCAACATGCAAATTTTGCTCTCAGAGTCTTTGCAGTCCCCACCACAGCTCTCAGGCAGAAATGCACAAAGCCTGATTTTATTTCCATGTGGAAACAGGAATATTGAACACAAAGGTTTGCTGGAGAACAGCTTCACACAAACATTCTGAAGGATGGTCGCTGCTGAATTGTCACCAAAATCCCCTCAAGCCCTTCTCTACCAACACCAGCACTGCAAAGCTCCCTGTGGACACAGCTTGGGTTTGTGGAGCACACATGGTGCAGGAAAACAGGGGAAAGCACACTGTAAATAGAGGAGCACAATGGGGAGAACTCCTGCAAACTCTTCTGCTACCAATTCACTATTTCCTTTTTTCCTTTCCTTTCCTTTCCTTTCCTTTCCTTTCCTTTCCTTTCCTTTCCTTTCCTTTCCTTTCCTTTCCTTTCCTTTCCTTTCCTTTCCTTTCCTTTCCTGAAATTTCCTTTCCTTTCCTTTCCTTTCCTTTCCTTTCCTTTCCTTTCCTTTCCTTTCCTTTCCTTTCCTTTCCTTTCCTTTCCTTTCCTTTCCTTTCCTTTCCTTTCCTTTCCTTTCCTTTCCTGAAATTTCCTGAAATTTCCTGAAATTTCCTTTCCTGAAATTTCCTTTCCTTTCCTGAAATTTCCTTTCCTGAAATTACCTTTCCTGAAATTTCCTTTCCTTTCCTTTCCTTTCCTTTCCTTTCCTTTCCTTTTTCCTGAAATTTCCTTTCCTTTCCTGAAATTTCCTTTCCTTTCCTTTCCTGGAATTTCCTTTCCTGAAATTTCCTTTCCCACAAACAGCAGATAAGTTGCTCTGAAGCTAAAGGGATGCAAAATCAGCTCACCCAGCAACTTAATCTTGGAAAGCAGTAAAAAGAGCTATATTTAATGATGCTATTGTTCAGTTGGAATAATTTGTGTTTAATTTCTCAGGGAAATTCAAATCTTTTATGCCAAGCACTGATATTATTCCCTTTTTATATTTTTATCAATGGTTCAGTTGCCCCTTAATCAAAAGACAATGCAAGAGGGAATATTTCTCATTCAGCAGAGCATCTTGACTAATTTTATGGTCCCATATGTGATCCCTCTGAACAGAAGTTCACACAAAAAGCAATTTACAGCACACATGTAGCTGGAGAGCTAAAAATAGAATATGCAAAACTCACTCTTGGCGACAGAATCCTTCCAATGCCCTTTGGGTTTCAGCTGAAATTCACAATTTGATTAAACATGCTCCAAGAACGAGTGCACGAGCGTGCATTCTGTATTAGCAGGAAGGAAAAGAATTCTGTCTATTTATCCTGGAAACAACTCCCTCAGGTGCTTTTTACTGTATTTATTTGAGATGCAAAATGGGCTATGGAACAATATCTTGTATCTTAAAGGTCAGCTTGTTATAAACTGTGAATAAAATGAAATCCCCTGAGACTGGAGCTATGGTTCTCATAGAGTCCATATTGCAAAGCTTTAGCTCATAAGATCTAAAAGATCTCCATTAATTTTAAACAGATAAGTTCAAGCAGTCACTGATCTGCATCCAGAGGATTTCACCCCTTTATCAGTTTAGAATCAGTCTCTGTGCAAAGCTAAAAAAGCACTGAAATTATGAAATATTAACTCTTTTTTATAAGCACATAGAACTAATTCCAACAAGGAGCAATGAAACCAAGTCAGAGGAAAAAAAAATTATATTGAGACCATTTAAGAACTAGTATTGACCAGAAATGTTTCAGTAAACCACAAGAAAAAGACAGATTATTAATCTTAATATTGCAGATGTGGAAGGTCAGATGATTTCCCATTTACTCTGGGATTCAGAGGGGTGAACTGGTGTGGAAGCTGAGCAGAAACACTTTGGTACTGGCTTTGGTCTCAGAATGAACAGCAAAATATAAAACTCTGTATAAGCCTCTGCCAGTCACACCTGACTGAAAAACCAACGCCCTGCCTGCCCTGCTGCTCCCTGGGAAGGAGGAAAATTCTGCTGACACTGAGAATGTTCTCCCAAAGCCTTCCCAAAGTCAAACCCCTTGCCTTGTCCTGATCCTGGCTCTTCAGGGTGTTTTATTCTCTTTCTCCAGGAGGAAGCACCTGAGCTGACTGAGGCTGTAACAACATTACATTACCAAGGTGCATTTTCCTCTCCCCAGCAATCAAATATTACATTGATTTGTGAGAGCAGGAATTACCCAGTAAAAGCAAACTGTTCTTGCTGGTTTAGAAGTGCACAAATGAAATTTAAGGAGCTTCTGCCATAAAATATCCACTCTGAGTTATCACAGAGAATTTGTTTTCTCTGATTGCATTTTAAAAGACCACTTTTAAAACAAACATCAAGTACATGCCTGACTTTATTCTGCAGCTCAGCACAGACCTATAAAAAGGACAATACACGTATTCATAAACTAGAAAGAAAAAAATCTATTTGTTCAGCAACGTTAACATTCAGCTTGACCTTTCAAAGAACAAATCTATTGGAATTGCAAAATTTTTCAGTCTCTTAATTAGCTCTGTACAAAAGAATCCAATGCCACAAGCAAACAGGATATTTTCCATTCTGGCCTCCTGTACAGAGTGAATAAAATACTTCAGAATGTAATTCACCTGAAACCAGAATGAATAAAGGTCATTAACCTCACTGATTTAACCAATCCAATTTGTGGTCTTTGAGCATTAACTGAAATTTCTTAGACACACAAAAATAATTTTGCACATATGAAGACAGTGAAAACCAGATGTGTTACCAACACATTTGTGTTCCCAAATTTATCTGCACCAAAACTGGGCTACCCCAATCTAGTGACAGCAGGAGTTTTTTTAAATGTCTCATGGCCTTGCACTCTTCAATAAATCCCTGTCATAGAAAGAAACAATAAAATACACAGGTTTTAAAGAAGCACTGGTTCTTATTTTGAGGACCTCAACACTACTTAATGCTTCATGATCAACAATAAGACGTTAAGGAATTAACACTTCTCGAAAAAAAAATTACCTCCTTGTGCTGATGCCTCAGGTTTTAGCTTTCGTATTTTTCAGATTCTGTGCTGCTTTCGTGTGCGGGTCTGGGTTAGAATCCTAGATGCTGAAATTTTTAAACTTTCTGTGCTGAAAGGCACAGACTAGCAAGAGAACACTACATTTAAACTGAAGCTGTAGAAAAGACTTCCAAAATTAATTAATAGCACTAAGATTACAAGTGTGTAGTTAGTTAAAAGTGTGTAATATCACAAAGTAGAAAACTTAAAGTTTAGAGTTTTGGAACATAAAAATAAATATGAAGCAAGATAGAAGTTTCAGAGCAGAAGCAAGTTGTTCTTCACCTTCTTCCTTCTTCTTCATGAGTTTAAGTAGTATTTTTTAATTAAACAGAAAAGTCTCCATTGCAAGCTTCAAAAGATCAGTTATTGAGTTAAAAAAGAAAATAATCTCTGTCATTTCTTAATTAGATAGTTTAGTCTTAAAAGACCTTGTAATAAAATATATTTAAGTAATTAATAAGGCATTTCATGCCTTGCTAATAAAAAGCTACCAAACTCATAGTTGTAAGACTGTTTCACTGATAAATAATGAACACCTATGTCCGAACATAAAATACTGTCTCAAGTACCTTCAATCTCAACTTTAATAAAAGTAGAAAACAATACAAACAAATAATCCACAGGTCTGGGCTTTCTATAAGAGAATAGTAAGCTCTCTTCACTGAGTAGGGAGACAAAACAATTCCTTCTCTAGCTGGGGACCAAGGACAAATGATCCAAATCTCAGGCCCAAGAGCACAAACAATGTGGGCTGAAGAGAGAAAAACAAGAGGGATGGGATTCACAACCTAAAGCTGGAATTGTACAATGAACTCCAATATGCAAATGGAGCAGAACTGATCAAAGGGAGAGACCCCGTGCCCGCTCATTTTGTGACCATTTTGGTTCATCTGGGTGCAGCCCTGGCCAGGCTCTTGTGCTGCCCAAGGTGGATCCATTGAGGAGACCCTTTTGATAAATCCCTGCTTTATTCTTTAACTCAGTGAAGCCTCTGTTCTAGCTCAGCCCTCACAAGGCATCACTGCTAGGCCTCACTGAACCACCCCAAAAAAACCCAGGCACCTACTCACCAGAATTTTGGTAGTGTAAGCACTGTTGATAGCAATTGCATTGACCAGCAGCTCCATGGTTTTGGCAGGGATGGAGTCGGGGTCGGGGATCTCCTTGTAGTGGACGTCGCCCACGTAGGCCTGCACCACGGTCATGCGGTTGGTGGTCAGCGTGCCCGTCTTGTCCGAGCAGATGGCCGTGGCGTTGCCCATGGTCTCGCAGGCGTCCAGGTGCCGCACCAGGTTGTTGTCCCTCATCATTTTCTGAGGGGAAAACCCAACAAAAGCCAAGTAAGGAACCCTTTGATGTCGGCTTTGACAGGATTTTAGTAGTAAAAAGGAAAGCAGCCCACAGTTAGCCTTGCTGGTGAGAATGTTCCCTAAAGCTTTGGTGTGGGCCAATAACCCCAAATCCCAGTTACAGACAGCAAAGCTGTGCCCATCCCTGAGGTAATTTTGCCTTTGATAACCTAAGAGAGCTGCATCGTTTTCCTGCAGTAGGTTTGCATTTTAAGGAATAGCTGGAACAGGTCGTTATCCCTCATTGTTTTCTGAGGGGAAAACCCATCAAAAACCCAAGTAAGAAACCCTTCGATGCCGGCTTTTGAGGTTTTTAGCCATAAAAAGGAAAGCAGGCCATGGTTAGTCCTGCTGGTGAGAACCTGAAGTTCCCTAAAGTAGAGCTTTGGTGTGGGCCAATAATGTCAAATCCCAGTTATAGACAGCAAAGCTGTGCCTATAACTGAGGTAATTTTGCCTTTCAGTGAGGTAATTTTGCATTTGATAACCTAAGAGAGTTGCAGTATTTTCCTGCAGCAGGTTTGCATTTTAAGGAATAGCTGAAAGAGGTTGTTATCCCTCATCATTTTCTGAGGGGAAAACCCACCAAAAGCCAAGAAACCATTCAATGACAGCTTTTACAGGATTTTAGCCATAAAAAGGAATGCAGCACACAGTTTGTCTTACTGGTGAGAACGTTCCCTAAAGCAGAGCTTTGGTGAGGGCCAGTTACCCCAAATCCCAGTTACAGACAGCAAAGCTGTGCCTATCCGTGAGGTAATTTTGCCTTTGATGAACTTTTTAAAGAGTTGCATCATTTTCCTGCAATAGGTTTGCATTTTAAGGAATAGCTGAAACAGATCGTTATCCCTCATCATTTTCTGAGGGGAAAACCCATCAAAAACCCAAGTAAGAAACCCTTCGATGCCGGTTTTTGAGGTTTTTAGTCATAAAAAGCAAAGCAGCCCATGGTTAGTCCTGCTGGTGAGAACTTGAAGCTCCCTAAAGCAGAGCTTTGGTGAGGGCCAATAACCCAAATCCCACTTGCAGACAACCAAGCTGTGCCTATCTACCCCTAAGGTAATTTTGCCTTCGATAAACTTTTAAAAGATTTGCATCATTTTCCTAAGGTAGGTTTGCATTTTGAGGAATAGCTGGAACAGCAAAGGTGAGCTAAAGGAGCTGGAGATTTTTAAACATTATGGCTATAGCAAACATTTGGGATTTTTTCTTAATACTGCTTGGAATGCCAGGATATTATCTGGCAGCATGCAGATGGACCACACGTTTTGGGGGAAAAGCAAAAGAGAAAGGGAAGAGAAAAAGGATGTCAGAGGAAGGACATCGGGAAAATGAGAAAACATTTTCAAAGCAGCTACATTTTTCATTAGCAAAACCCCATCTTTGAGACTTGCTCCCTTTTTTAATAATTGCGATATTTGGCTGCACAGATGCCAAGAGATTCCTTCCTAAACTTCCTAAGTTAATTTGTTTACACGCTAAATGGAAATCAACTTTACACCATCTTCATCTAAGATTCCCAGAATGTTTAAATCATCTAATTAAATTGCTCAAGTAATCCTGAAGTCCAGGATGTTAATCCTCTTAATTTCCTAATAGATCCATTTACATTGACTTCAAAGAACTGCAACTGCATTTAAGAAAAGTACATGAAAGCTTCAGTGAAACTCTTAATTTCTTTGAGAAGCTCCAATTTCTCTGAGAAGTGTTCCTGAAGACTTCAAATCCTTGTCAAAACTTTGTATAGTTGCACAAGAAAATTTGAATACAAAATTATTCTATATCAAAAGACTGGACTATTTTCAGAGTACATTCTGCTCAATAAATTCCTGGTTCCTTGCAAATTAAGTAGGTATTTCTACTGCTTGATATTCCTGCACTGTGCAGTTTTAAGGAGATGTGCTGGAAGATGTATTTGCGTTTCTGTTAGAAATACTTTCAATATAAGTGTTCTTTAAAGCAATTTCATGAACATTTTGAGTACATAGTTTTCAGACCATTTTTCATCCCATCTGATAAAACCTGAGGACCAACTCAGTGGTGAACTCAAGCAAACAGCACTTTTCTCCCTGGATTATTTTGAATGTCTCTTACCTTTACAGAATAAGCCAGAGAAATAGTGACAGCAAGTGGGAGTCCCTCAGGAACAGCAACCACGAGCACAGTAACACCAATAATGAAGAATTTAACAAAATACTGAACGTAGACAGGAGTGCACTCAGGCAACCACTGCTTCTTGTTGACCACAAAGGTGTCAATGGCAAAATACAGTACCAAGATGATGACAGTGATGGCAGACATCACCAGACCTGGGAGGAGAAATCACCAGTTACCATAAACCCAAACAGCGCTGAGAACACAAGCAATTAGAAATTGGGATTTGATAGGAAATTCTTTCTTTCTTTCTTTGTGACATTTTTCACCAGTACCAATAACAACGATAAACCATACAATGAAGAAAAAAACATTGCCATAATATATTTACAGCGCACAAGGAATTCCAGGGAATTCATTTTTAAGCACTTACTGCTGCCTTTACAACTTCCCAGGCAGTGCAGGAGTTCTGCTGTCACCGAAGCTAAGCTTATTCAATTTAGCACATTACTTTGCCCGGTACGACATTTATCTGTCCTTTTAACCCCTACCTTTTACAAATTACTTGTCTATCCATATTTAAACACCCTTCCTCTAAGTAAGTATATCTTTAGAGGCTTGAGCAAAGGAGTCTCCCATATTGCTGTATAAAATACTGTAGAAAAGCCCTACAGATGAGTCTGGGTGACTATGAAGATGCAGAATTATGCACAGGACAGTTTTTCACCGGGTTTCTTTAAAATGTGACTAATACTGGTGTTTCCTAGGTGTCCCTTTTCAAGGGAACATCTGCAGAGTGTGTATTTTCATGAGCAGAAGTTCCAAAGAGACAGAGCCACCAATAAATATTTCACAGGATTGACAAAATGTCCCAAGCATTCCATCCACTCTCCCAACTGTTGGGATAGCACTCCTGCTGCACAGTTTTGTCCCTGGGTTTGAGTACACAAATAAAATTTCCACTATAACCTCCGCTTTGCCTTGCTCTGACAGCCCTGTTTGGCAGCTTTGTGTGAAGGAATTAAGCCTGCATTTTGGAATAAATTAATTTCTCCCTAATGAGATCATAGAGTAGAAGGAGAATGCTGTGAATTTCATGTCTTGACTGCAGTTTTTAAAAAACTGGTAAAGCTGAAGGATGCTAAGGTTGACAGGAAACAGATGAGTCAGGAAGATCATTCTGTGCCAGAGGATAAAGGAAAATTTATGAAAATATTGCACAGGCAAATACTCCTGACAACAAAAGACATCCCCACAGGCTGCTCAACACCAAAGAAAAACCAAATGAGGCAATGATAATTAATTTAGCTCCTGTTCCTTGCCACATTCTGGTCAGAAATCCCTACACAATTACTTCAAGAGTGATGTTCACGTGCCAGAGCAGAAGTCAAGGCAGTGCAGAAAGGTATTTAATCCAAGGAATTAATCATCAGGGGAAACAAAGGAGAAGAGCTGGAGGAATATGAACTGGGGCAAGGCATGAAATTGGATATCAAGGATGATAATCCTGGATTTGGTCACACTCTGCTCAGGCAAAGGGAATTGGCATTGTGGGGTTATGTGATCAACTCCTGTGATGAACTCATAGACGGATGAGAAGGGGAAAATCCAAACTGGGGGAGAAGGCTGAGGGAGATGGAGCAGAAGTAAAGAGATCTTGGAGGGCCTCCACCAAGGAACTGAGACCAAAATCCCTTTAAGAAAATCAAAATCTCTTTATTACCAGGAGAAAAGCAAATTTAAGGAACTTTAGGCCCTTATGGAAGGTTTCCACTCTCTGCCCACATGTTGGAGAAGTGCTGCTTCCAACCCCAGGGGCCAGATGGCTCTGGATACAGGAGTCCAGAGATGTGTCATGCTTGGGGAGAAGGCAGGAATGTGGATATTTGGGGAGAACAGAATGATTTCAGAATCCATGAGAGGGAAATACTGTGTGAGTGATATTTTGAGATGGTATTAGAGATTCTGAAACTGTGCACTCCCAAGTTCTGAGGGGAGAGGAAATTAAATACGTAATTACTGCACTTGGGAATATTAACTCTGAGAAAAGCTGTATTTCATTTTGATTCAAATATTCATTACAATCCAAGTTGCCCAAAGCTCCTTGACAGTCAAAGCTGATTTTTAGGAGAATAAAAGATCTTCAGCACCACATACTCTCCTTAGAACAGCTTTGTGATGACCTATTTCCAAATCTTGCTGTAAAAAAAGGGCCTGTCCCTTTTCAGAACCACTTGCTCTGCAGCTCTTTGCCTCCTGTGACCCAGAGGGGTTTGGTATCACCCAGCCATACCTGCTTTGCCGATCTGCACTGCCAGCTTGGTCAGCTTCCCCTGCAGGACGGATTTTTCTTTCTTGTGCATGTTGGATTTCTTCTTGTCCTTGTCGTCTCCCTCTCCCCCTTCCGCGCTCTTCAGCGGCTGCATCTCCATGGCAGCAGCCCCGTCCTGCTGCTTGGCTGATAATGCAGAACAAAACTGTTAGTCCAGAGCTTTATCCCTTCCTTTCCTCTGTGTTCATCCTCTCTGAACCCAGCCAGCACCACAGGGGCTGCCTGGGACAATCTGTGCCAGGGACACCCTTGGCACCCTGGAGAGCCAGCACATCCCTCAGGACACGTGGGGATTTGGGTTGGAGAGCACTGATGGGGTTTATTCCTCATTTTGACCCCCACCCATGATGCTCTGGGCCATACACATATATGTCACTGAATGTCTTGCAGGTGACTTGGCAGGTGACAGCACCAGCACTGCAGCATTCCCTGCAATGGCAGAGCTCCACATTCCTCTGGATTTTGGGATTCCTCTTAGAATGCAATGCATATTTCCAATGCAAATAGTTTGAAGGCAATGTGGTTGCACAGGTGGCCCGTGTGTCACCTCTCTGGGGCACCTCAGGGACCAGGAGACCATACTCTGCCATCCACCATTGCAGAAAATCCCTCAGTTATAAAGTTTCCTCAGCATTCCGTGATCAAGGTACTCAGCCCTTGGGTCTGATGGTGGTGGCATCACCATTCCCCCACAAAACCCACACACAGTTTCAGGGCTGATCCCTCCTTTCCTGACAGAATGCCAGCAGAAGGAAACTTTATTTTTACCTGTTTCTGAAAAGCAACGACATTGCAGTGGATATATGTGCATGTGTCTGGTTTGTACTGAGTACAATAAATAAAATAGGATGAGATGAAACAGCTTTGCTTTCATGAAGAGATTGTACAAGACCGTGCTTGTTTGACCTGGAAATCTAATTTATCTACCTAACCTGAATGCTTACTATTTAATAGCATTTTATTTGGTACTTTTGTATCATGAACCACTGAGTTTCCCTATCCAGTTTCTGAGCCATCACCTTTACAATGTTCAATATTATCTGAGAGGAGAAAATTGTCGTTTAATTTGGTATAACCCAAAGAGCTCTTGATAGCTGTGTCGTATAATAAAAAGGGAACCATAACTTTGCTTCAGAGAAAGCAAAATATTGATTCCCATTTCTTCCTGACATTGTATATTAAATAAGAAACATCTAGGACTCTCAATCTTCCTGTTGTTTGTCCTTATTAAAGTCTTTTACACTGCTAGGTAACACCTTGGCTTTAAGGTTTCCTTTTTTTATTGCTTTGCCTTTCCCCTGCAAATGAAGAGATGTCCCGACAATGCCATCAGACACCAGAGATGATGAGACATAAAAAAACTGGGCTGGAAAATCACTAACAAACACATAGGATACACAACTTGCACAGGAACAATTAATTCAAATGAGCTTTGTGAGATGAAAGCAACATCTATAAATGGTCCCTTTAAAATGCTCCTCTGCTAAACCTCAGCAGCTTGTGGAAGTTACAATCTCTTTGTCTGGGGTTGGCTGTTTGGGGTTTTTTTGGACATTCTACATGAACAATTAGGGCCAGTTTCACACACAGGCACAGACCACAGGTTCTCACTGTACTTTGGGACAGGGTTGAACTACATGCTAACAATACAATCCACAACCTCCTGAATAGCAAAGAAGATTACCTTTGTTCTGGTTGTTCTCCATATTCCCATCCTGCATCTTGCCTAAATGATGAAAAATTCCAACAGACAACAGACAGTAAACAACCTTCAGCCGAGACAGAACACGAAAATGGGGATTTATATCAATGGGAGACAAAACCATGAGCACACCACGGGCACCTGGGCACCATTCCCTGCCCTCACACCTGCACTCACAGAGGGGCCAAGGAACTCCAGCCAAGCTCAGGGCTGGAACACCTTAAATGCTGAATATCAGCACGTATTTTTGAGGAATCTGCATCAATTCAGAGGGGGAAACTCATAAAGTGGATCTGGTGGGAAAATGAATTGGAATAATATTCCTGAGCTGATGTTTCAGAGGGCTGGGACTGAAAAATTCTGGCACACACCAGTATAGAGTATGGCTTTCTTAATGTATTCCAGAATTAAATTAATCATGTTACTAAATTGAGAAAAAATAGAAACAATGGTGTTAATAAATCTAAATGAATAAATTAGAAATGTAAATCAGATAGGATTTTAAAATTACATCGTCCTCACTTGGTTGTACTAATTAGCAAATTTCTCCTGGAAATACAAGTGCCAGGTGACCTAAATTCAGATTTATCCTGAACACAGATTTACCATGTGCCTCTTTAACTTCCAGCTTGACATTTTATCCACCAACAGCTTTACCACAGCAAAGTCCTTATTCCTTTGTGCCTTTTTCAAGTGGAAATGTCATTTGAAAGTGTGCATGAGATAAAAATGGCAAAATATACAAATCAGATACAAAACTTTGGTATTCAGAATAACAGCTAAATATTTTCAAATGGATTCCAAATTTCTTGGTGGGATCCCTTACAAAACTTTCACAGTAATTATATGAATTTATGGAAAAGGCTACAACAAATACTATCTCAGAATGGATGACAATGTCTTTTGGTAGTTATGTAAAATACACAATAAAAAATGATGCTAAGGAAAATTAAGTTAAAATATCATTACAGGATTGTTGACACATTCTAATAAGAAATGTACCATCAGAATTTATTAAAAAATGTGCCAGCAGGTACATCTTGTTCTTCTGACTGCTGTGTGGATTATTTTTTTCACTCTGCTGTGAATAAATCATAACAAAAATGGAAAAGCTAAGATGCATCTCTTGCATGTTGGTCTTTGCACTAAGTGAGAGAGCAAAAGTGACCAAGTCAGTGTTATATTTGTCAAAAATAGGCCCCAGTGCCACACTGGGAAATTCCAAAGCCCAGAAGCAGGGCCTAAAATCATCTCAGAGCTCAGGTGAATTACTGCGGTGAACCACTGACCATCAGCTGCATGTCTGCATTTCTAATTCCATTCATACCCCAGCAATAACAGGACTTTTAAAAATTCAGAATTCACCTTCCAGAGCTTTACACTTTGCACAAGAGAGGAATCCATGAACCTGAGCAAACCAAGCTCCTTCCCACAGCGAAATCCCCTGTAAAACCTTGGCCTGGGGGGCACAGTTGGACTCAGTACCTGCCTGGTGGCTGTTTTTCTTAGAAGAGCTTTTAATAAAGTTACTGGAAGACACAAAGTATCTCTGGAGATTGGGATTTCTGGCTGGAGCATAAAGCCTTCCCTGAGAACTGGAAGGCATTAATTTAGAGCAGGCAGTCTGCTCCATTTCCTGCTCTGGAGATCCTTTTTGCAGAGTGCAATTCCAAATCTTGGAGAGGCAAAAAAATGGAACAATATTCAACTTTCAAAATGAGAAAAATCACCAGCAAACCCCAAATATGATTGTACCAACTGGCAGACACATCACAGAGATTTTTTTCTTCATTAAAATATTTACTTTTAGGGCATATATTTGCTATTTGATAGCATAATTATCATAATAAATTACACCAACAATTGACTGGCTACCTGAAAATAGCAGTACACAAAATAAACAATTATTAACAACAGTTTAAGCTCAAGTATTTTAAAAATACATTCTTAATATTCTTATTCTACTGCATTCAGGTTATTGAGTGGGGGAAGTCATCAGAGGTAGTTACAGTTCAGTTATTTAGATAGAAAAACAAAGAGAAAGTAATTTGGGTAATCAAGATAAAGAAAAGGAAGCTGTAAACTATTTATATCCTTCTGTGCCAAATAATTTTAAGGCTGCGCTTTGGTATAAATTATGAACAAGGAAATGAAGGCAGAAAGAAAGGTGATAGAATCACCACTGCTGAGAGATCCTTCCTCCTTCCAGGTACAAATACTCCCCCATCCTTCTCTCCTTGGCGCATCATTTAGAATTGTCAAAAGGAGGAGTGTTTTGTAATATTTTGATAGCATCATGTGAAATAATTCTTTAAAATACAATATTTTTTTACATAATTCTGAAAATATTTTCGTCTTTTCTGTTTGGAATAATAAATAAAATAAATGTTGTTTGGGCTGGAGAAATCCATCTGAGTTTTTTATCACTTTTCTAAGCAAGGATGAAAAATTTCTAACATCTGCATTCCGCAGCTGATTTGAAAGTTCTGAATTTAAATATAAATATTTTTCACATGCTTTTGCCTCACTACAATTCTTGTATTTTGGAAAGGACTGGTGGCATCTTTACTGACTAAATTCTTACTATAAAAGTCATGGATTTCACCCAACAAAATTCCCAAGAAAAGCCTCCCCTTTATCTGCTGCAGCCCTTGAGGAAGAGCCAATCACACAGAATAACAAAGTCCTATCACTATTTTGGAAATTATTTCCCTCATTTGGAAATTATTTTTAAATTGGAAGAAGTGCTTGGAATCAACCAAAGAAAATAATGGAATTATGTTCCGAGCGCTGAGAGGGAACCACTGTATTAAACAGGAAGTTTTAGATAATCCTTCTATGCATTCAATAAATAACTTCACTTACAATTAAAAAATGTATTAAAATATAAATCAAATGTATTTAAAATACAAAAAGAATATTTTAAAAATAATTCAAACTGCAAATTGCTTTTCAGGAGCAGAAGTAGCTCAGTATCTACACTGGGATTAGCTGTAGATGTAAAATATTCCAGCAGAGATTTCTCTGACTCTGCTCAGCCATTTCTATACCTTTTCTATATTTTCTGAACACACATTTAAGTAGCAAATTCTCTAGCTTACAAATGCCAAAAAAACCCCAACAACCCACCCTGGAATCCTGATTTAGGAAGGTGGCAGTGCTCTACTGGAAGGAAATCAAATTTGGGGTAATTTGAGCTACTAGAAGGAAATCAAATTTGGGGTAAACAAGCTGTAAACAGTGATTGCTGCTTCCCTGATTTTCATTTTTTAAAGTTACCTTTACTAAATATAATACTTTGGAATGAGATTAGTTTTCCTGAATTACTGCCTTTCTGCAGAATTTTCTGCTCTGTTTATGGCCTTAACTTGCAACCTTTCAAAAACTGAATGTATTGTCCATAGTTCTGACAATGAGTTCAGTAACAATTCTCTATTTGGATCTCAATTCCTAAAGCTCAACATTAATAAGAATCTGTAAGAGTTCCTTTGGTACAGCACATAATACACAGGCTGGGTCCCAGAGTAAATGAATTTATCACTACAGCCTCACAGGCTGACAACAAACTCTTTCTCTTGTGTCAATTGTTTGTTGACAATTAAAAATGAAAATCTTTTATCTGAAATGTAATTGGTTGATTTTCCAAGCGACAACATTTCCTGAGCTTGCTACTTATTCAAGTACATAATTATTAATTCTTATTTTAAGGTATTTTCTACACAAAGCTATTAGACTTGTTTCCAGTCACACCTCAGGAAAAATTTTCAGACCTTAAAAAAATATTAATTTCATCCAGACCAAAGGAATATACAGATGAATTTGGGGTCCTTGCTTTGTAATTTATCCTCTCCTTCCTTTCTCCCCTCCAAACCATATCTACATTTTAGGTATTTCACTTCAGTATAGCAGTATTTCATATATCTGCAGTGTTTAATTTCAGTATAGCACTCATCAGCAGTGCTAACTGAGAAATTACCAGAAATCTGGCATTGCCCATTTCCCAGATAATTCCAAAGCACTCAGACATATGTTTGCCTGCCTGAGTTCTCTGAGCAGTTGAGTTGTGGAAAGCCTCTCCTGCCCTTGTTGATCAAAGACCAGCAGAATTATTGACCTGCCTCATCTCAGAGGAACTAAAATCCAAAACATCCTTAACTGCACAAAAAAATTCACTCCACACTGCAAAGCCCTGAGCTTGTATCCCTCAGCTCCAGGATAAACATGGGCAGTAACTGTTGTTCCTGACTGGAGAGAGGATGATGGAAAATCACATCCCTAATTCCGACACTGATCTAATATCCCCTGGAAGTCAATTTCCTCATTAAGCTCAGCATTAAGCCCAAACACAACAGGGACTTACCAGGCAGCCCCAGCTCTGAGCAGAGCCCAGGGCTCGTTCTGCACCTGCTGGGCACCAGCAAAGAGGGGCTGAACTCTGCTCCCATCCCTCCTCTGCAGCTGGCAGGGACTTTACACTCATCAAAGTGGAATTATCACAGAATCATCACAGGATGGTTTGGGCTGGAACCTGAAAGCCCATCCAGTGCCACCCCTGCCATGGGCAGGGACACCTCCCACTGTCCCAGGGTGCTCCAAGCCCCAATGTCCAACCTGGCCTTGGACATTCCAGGGATCCAGGGGCAGCCACAGCTGCTCTGTGTCAGGACCTCAGCACCCTCACAGCTATGGAGAATAAAGCACAATTCATTCCCTGGTTCTTGCCCTCTAGGGAATCTGGAACCTGGATGATGGAGGTCCCTGCCATGCAAGGAGATGTAGGGATTGTAAATCCTAGTTTTCCAGGATTTTAAATCTGGTTATATGTTTCTTTAAAATTATTTTAAAATAGGCTTAAAGATTTCCTGTGTCACTGTTTGAAATAAGATCCTACAGCAGTAAATCCTGTTCCTTGTTTAGCACTTGACATTGCTGTCAGAAACTCTCATTTCACATGTGAAATGCAACCTGCATGGAAAAAAACTTCTTTCACCAACATGATGAAAAGTAGAATGACTTTACTCAGTATTTTTGGCTCTGCACAAGCAGGAAAGGTTGCTTGGCAAATAAAGGCTCATGCATCTGATTAGCAGCAAAATACAGCTGATGCCTACACTAATATTGACCCATTCAATCCAATTTAACACTGGAATTTCACTGTTAGGAGAGACACTGAAATATCTGCGTGCTAACACACAGGGTCAGGAATCTGTCCTGGGACACAGTCAAAACTGGCTGCAGGAATGGTTTGCTTTGGGTTTAGTTTACACAGGCAGGCTCAGGAGAAAGTCACTGAGGGCTCACACAAATATCCACAAAACTTCTTGGTCCCTCCTGAAACAGATGCTGAAAACAGCAAAAGTTGTTCCTAACATGGTGTTGGTTGAAATGGAGGCAGATCCCTGATCCCAGCCCTCTCTCAGAACTGTGTGAGAATTATGAGTGAAAAAGAGGAGAAGCAGAAAGAATCCCTTGCTCATGGTGCTCTTCTCCAGATCTATGCTGAATAATGAAACTTTACAATAAAACATCAGGTGAATCTGCCTGAAAGTTTTGAAACTGGCCTGACACAACTGCTTCTTTTATCTGCAGTTTGAATGGCAAATGAATCACGATTTCAAACTCTGCCTCTGCCAGGCTGAATTCTGGGGGAATGAAGCTGCAGCAGCCCTGTGGCCCCTCTGCCAAGCTCCTGCAGAGCGTGTGGAGCAGGATCTCTCAGAGTGCAGTCACACAAACACAACATCTGTGCAGGTCAGCGAGGGGAGAGGGAATTTGACACAGTCAGGAGAGAAATCCATCAAATCAGACAAGCCGGGGGTTGTGACGTACCATTGACTAAGCTGGCATTTGCATTATCTGTGGCATTTGCACCTGCTGCACCATCTGTGGCTGGAGGAGGGCGGGAGGAGGGATGGGAAGAATCTACTGAGCAATAATGGATAAAAAAAAATATAAATAAACAAAAAAAGCACAACGACAAAACAGCAAATAATAAATAAATAATAACAGCAACACGAACGAATGCACGTGACAGAGCGAAAAGCTTTCGCGGCTTTGTTTGCTCCCAAAATCAAAGAGTTTGAAATTAATTAACACAGATTTCCAAAGCAATGTGGCATTGGGAAGGTGTCACAAAGTAAGCTGAAAACTCAAATAATAATAACAATAATAATAACAACAATAATAAAAACAACAAAAGATAAATATGAAACACATTTAGCAAAGTTAAAGGAGCTGGTGAGAACTGGCTGTACACAGTCCTGTGTACATTGCTTTAGTCCTTTTATGTCTTATTTTTTGTACTTTAATGTAATTTATGCATTTTTTAAGTGGTTGAAATGTTTCCTTTGGAGTTAATTTACACGGTGTTTATGTAGCTTTAAAATTGGCATTTAAAAATCTGTACATACTTCTGCGTAGCGCAATGGTAGATATTTTATGTTTTAAATAATTTTGCCCATTATGATTCATCATCACTGATGCACCCCAGTGTAACAGGACTCAGTCCATGTCCTGCCATCACCCAGGTAAAATGCTAATTGATCTGAGTAGAAACAGGGAATTTTCCTATAT
This sequence comes from Geospiza fortis, assembly GCF_000277835.1. Lineage (NCBI taxonomy): Eukaryota > Metazoa > Chordata > Aves > Passeriformes > Thraupidae > Geospiza > Geospiza fortis. The sequence continues at coordinate 133,896 of NW_005054580.1, forward strand.
TTTATGTGGAAAAGGCAAATATAGTCTTGAGGAGAATAAGGGGTTATTTTAAATCCAGATAACGGACATGACACATTTCCTGGTTTGTGATGACATGAAGGAAGAATCAGAAAAGAAAACCTCTTCTTCTTTTCAGTTATTATCCACATATTAGAAAAAATTGGACAAGAAATCTTTCCTAACAGGAAATTGAAAACCTTGAAGGTTTTATCATTTTACTATCTTCTTTATAGTGAAGTTCAATAAAATTAGTCTCTGCAAATAATAGCTAAAATTAATTTTGTTTTGTTTCTGATGGTTAATTGCTCACAACAGAACCAAATCCTCCCATGGATCCTGGCTGAGGCTCTCAAACTGCTCCAGTCCTTGCCCCTCAGGGATTATTTCGTGCTGTACTGGGTTGGTACTGCAGAAGAATGGGCTGATTTTATTTACAAATGGCAAATTGGGAGAAGAAAATAAACAGCTCCCAGGATTTAAAAACACACCCTGTGCAACTGCATTGAGGAAAATTTCAATTGCAAATTTGATTACTGTGGTGGCAACGACTTAAACTGTTTTGGTGACTCGTGCTTGCTCTTTATTCCGTTTGGATCCCCACCCCAACCAGCACAGCGTGAGCTGCTAACAGCAAATCAAGTATTCCACATGAAATACTTTGCAATTTACTTCTGGAGAACAGCTGATTATTCCAGCTCAATGGGAAGATTTGCAACACCAACAATGCCTGCTCACCAAAAGATCTGGCACCAGCAATCTTGTTGATTTGAAATCATTTTTTAATTTCAACTTGAGTGATTCAAAGATGATTATTTCAATCAGCAGTTCCCCCCTGATTTGCATCATTGGATGGGGTACAATTCTTACTCTACCTGGAAGCTGCTGTTCCTCCTCCTGTTTCACACCTGCATGATGATTTTTAAAGTGTTAATGAACAATAAAAGCACACACCCACACACACTGAAAGGGGCAGGGTTTCTGAGAACTGCAGGTTTATGTTCCAGCAGTTTTCATTTGGGTTGGTGCCTCCATCTGCCACCAGCTCTGCCCAGGCACGAGCACAAAGCTGCATCAGAAAATGTGGAGGAATTCTCTATATTATGGATTCTTTATATTATAGCTGTTTCTACAGAGCCATGTTCAATTAAATTCTGTGTCTGCATCCAAATTCGAACACACCTCTGTAAAAATCTCTGGTAAGTTACAGCCACAATGTGGGGAAAACTCCCTGATTTCTCTTTTCCTGCCTTTCCAGGCTCTTCCCTGTGAGACCTGAGAGAACCATCAGTGTCCTGAGCAGAGCCTAAGGAGGCCAGCCCAGTTAAACCCAGCTCAGGGAGCTCTCCATCCCACAGGGGTGAAACTGCTCCTCCTCTCCCCCAGATCTGAACAGCAGCAAGAGCAAACTCCAAGGTGCTGCTCCAAACTGGTCTGGCATAAGAATTTTGCTTTGTGACATTTCAGTCTTTTCTCCTTTTTATTCTCCTGGAGCCCCCCCATGCCTGGCAGCTATTGAGTATTTCTGTGCAGAAATGAAATGGTAAACATTTCATTTAGTAAAAAGGGATTTCCTCAAAGCAGCAGAGAGTCAAAGGCAGGCACTTGTTGAACATACTCTGAAATGGAAATTGTAGGTCCTGAAAACAATTTGAATTCGGCCTTCCTATCTCAGCTTCATATAAAATGATGGAAACAAAAGAAATAAAAGTGGAATCATATTGCCTGACAGATAGCAAATAGAATGTTCAGTAAAGCTTTAACTTCTTTTTTGAAATTAATAGTGAACACCACTAGAAAGAGCAGAAATGTCTGAAAAACCTGTATTAATTGGCCCTTAATCATGTCTGAAAGACAACTATTCTTAGGACAGACTTGGAATGAAATTGTGGAAGCAGAACAATTTACAAGACTTCATGAAGAAAAACTGGCAAGGACAGACATTAAATCATGTTTCTGCTTAGTGTGCAGCCCATAAATTAGCAAATGCTTATGACATCACACTGTAATAAGGTGAAAAGCCCAAAGAGGCTTCTTGATTTCATTAACTGATGCAGGACATGAAAGTAAAACTGTCTTCTAACATTTACTGCTACATTCTTGGCTTTTACTATTCTTAGCTCGACCTTTACACCTGAAGAAATTAAAATGCCTCTCAAGTCAGTCACTGACATTAAACAATCCAGGCTAGCAAAGAGCCACAGCTTATCTTTATTTTAATCCTGAAGCTCCAAGACAGATGCTATTTCCATGGCCAAAGGGTTTTTTTCCTGGGGGAAAAAATATTGAATTGATAGAAAAGCACAAAATCTTAGCCAACTGTAGGTGAGCATGGATTCATGTAGAGAAGCCACAGCAACTGGAGCATGCCCAGGTATCCCCTTGCATTTCAGCATGGACTGGGAGCCTGCAGTTTCACACTGGAAAAACATCTTGTTATCCAATGGATTTATTGGTTAACAGCTTCTGCTGTTTTTCTGTGTGACATGTGATGATAAAAATGTGTCATAAAAAAAAAAGGGCAGTTTGAAAAATCCCATTTATTTGTCAAGAGCAGAGGAGAGCTCTGGCTGCACAAAGCCCAGGAGCTTTCTCTGGAGCATCCCGGTGTTGGGAAATTTACCTTTCTTGTCTTTCTTCTCCTCCTCTTCTCCCCCAGCTCCCAGCAGAGTGAAGATGATGCCAGTCTGAGAATTCACCCCCACAGCAGTCACCAGCATCCGCCCAGAGCCTTCCATGACATGGGTGCCTGAAAAGAGGCAAGACAGGTTACAGAGAGCTACAATAAATGTAAAAAATTATGCAGGGCCTTTCTGAAAGTATTGAGAGATATTTGCTATGCTTTATAAACCTCTGTTGAGGGAGATATTACCACATAACCAAAATAAACCCTGTTGTGAATCATTCTCAACCAAGAATTAATGCTTAAGTACAAACCTCATGCTGCACATCCATCATCATCAGACTCTCTTTTTTAAAAGAAATATTGTCACCAAACGAGTTTATCTTCTGCAAGAAAATAGTTTCAGCAAAACATCACAAATACACAAATCAGGTAAAAAAAAAAAACAAACAAATAAATTCCATTCAAACCTAAAGATCAGAAAATATCTTTAAAAGCCAGCAGAGACTTGGGTGGTTCAGTTGGAAAGGAAAAGTGCTGCAACCTTCCTCAGAAATTTATCAGAGCCTCCTTTAAGATGTGTCACTATTTCCAAATACCTTTTAATTAAGAACTTGCTAATTGCAATTCTGTGTTTTGTTCTGAGGGAATCTTCTCCTGAATTTCATGACAAAGGTGGATAAAAATATCCTCCAAAAAATGCCCTTGGCTCCTGGGCTCCCAGAGCAGCTTTGCCAGGCAAACAGGCACCCAGCAGAGCTCAGGCTGAGCTCGGCACATCTGGAGAGGGCAGAGCAGGCAGAGGGGATGGGATGGGTGTGGGGATACCAGTCGTGGGTTTCTCTGGGTCTGGGTTGAAGGCACTTGAGACAGTAATTCATGTTCAGACTCAAGTGTTTATTATTTCTTATCAGTCAAACAGTCTCAGTGCTGTGAGTTCAGCAGCTTTTCATTAGAAGGCACGAAATGGCCAACAATCTCTTATTCCAAGGTCTTTTAAGACTAAACTATCTAATGAAGAGCTGACACCTGGATTATTTTCCCTTTTAACCCAATAACTGATCCCACAGAGCTGCAACGGGGACTTTCCCACCCAATTACAAAATGCCACCCAAACCCATGGAGAAGGAGGAAGAAGAAGCATGAAGAAGAAACCCAGGATGACACCTTGTGCCCTCCATCTTGCTGCCATCCACAACATACTAAAAATCCCAAAACTAAATTTCTCACCAAGTGATATAACTACACTACTCGCTACTTTTGTGGATTCTAGTTTATCTTGAAGTCTGGGAAACTTTCTCCATGAATGGGGGTCAAAGTCAGAGCTTCCCTGGGGGTCAGGGACCCCAGAGCAGACTGAGAAATATTCCCAGTGCCCTGGGTTTGCACAGTGGGGCAGATCTTACCTGACAGCAGCATCGGGTCTTTGTCCACGGATTTGCGGACCTGGTCGGACTCTCCAGTCAAGGAACTCTCATCGATTTTGAGATCATTGCCTTGAATAAATATCCCATCAGCAGGTAGAAGGTCACCTGTGGTCAGAACAGGGCAATGGAAAACCTCCGTGAGATTGTTTTTATAATTACACTATGGGTTTTGTTATAAAATCACAATTAATTGCATGAAAAGGTGAAATGAAAGGAGAAGGGAAGGAATGACTCCTGATTGTGTCCACACGAGCCACAGTACTGCAGTCCAGGCTGGAATGGTCTTTTATTGCAAACATGTTCTGCTTCATGCTATCCCAGAATCCAAATGTGTCACATTTACCTCACAATGGACATCTCCCTCATGGGGGCTTGGCAGGGAAGGGCTCCTCACATCACCTGGAGGTTTCTCCATCAGACTTCATAGGAATTAACAGCAGCTAATTAATAGCTGAGCTGCCCTTTCCCTTCCCCCCCTCAGGGAGCCCTTAGGTAAGTCCAGGAGAAATGTGAAGGCTGATGGAAGGGGATAGTGCTGGAATTAACAACTCCCTCCAGAGCACACAGAGTTCCTGCAGGAGTCTCTCACTCCACTGGAGCATGGGGCTTTCCCTATGGCATGGAATTATCAGGCACCTCATTTGGGGAGTCAATCTGGATCTGAAACAACTCATGAGGTGATCACAGAGGCCCAATTCCCTTCTACACAACATTTAAAAACCCTTCCTCCTGCCCCTAACTGGACAGAAATAAAAAGAAATTAATCTGAATAACAGAATCCTCTGTGATAGAGAATTACTTTTGTACGAACAAATACAGAAAATGGGAAGGACAAATACAGAAAACTGGAAGGAACTGGAAAACTGACCAATCCTTGTCCTGGTCAGAGAAAGAAGTTTAGACCAACTGAATTGATTTCCTAGTGCAGTTTTACAGCAGGTCTTCATGTTCTCCTTTTGCCCTGACAGCTCAGGTGTCACCTCAGCATGGCCAACACTGATTTTCTGTCCTATAAACCTGCCAGGGAAGCGTGTCCATGCTGCTGGGAAGGGCCAGCAGAGCAAGCCAAGGCTCCAAAAGCCATGCACTCACCATATTTGACCTGTGCAATGTCCCCAACCACGATCTCTGCCACGGGGATCTGGATGACCTGTCCCCCTCGCACCACGGTGAACTTCTGCTCCTGCTCGATGCGGCTCTGCAGCCCCCGGAATTGCTTCTCCTTGCTCCAGTCGTTGAAGGCAGTGACCAGGACCACGCAGATGACAGACAGGAGGATGGCAGCACCTTCAATCCAGCCAGCTTCGGCCTCCCCCTCATCCTCAGCTCCTCCTGTTGCAGTACCACACCCTGCAGAGATGGTAAGGACCGGTTTAGGGAAAGTCGGATGCGCCACAAGAAATGAAATTTGCTGTGACGTGACAAGGTGAGGGGATGGAGCTGCTTTTCCAAGCACTGCCTGCTGATGAAACGTGGCAGAATGGAGGAAAAGGACAAATAAAGAGATCTGTGAAAAAGAGAAAATAAATAAATCGACAGAAATCCTTGTCCTTTTAATTTTTCTTCTGAGCAACCCATCCTTGGTGAACCCGGACTAAACAAATGGAAGGAGAAAGCACCAATTCTGTTTTGTGATAGAGGAATCAGAGCTTCACCTGAGCCACCAAAACCTGCAGGGTAAGAATAAGAATAATACTGAAAAATAAGAATAATACTGAAGAACAAGAATAATACTGAAGAATATGAATAATACTGAATAAGAATAATGCTAAAGGTGACAGAAAGGACTAAAACAATAAATGACATTAAATAATGCAAAGCAATGGCATTAAATTCGCATTAACACCCTGTCAGATTAAATTAAACAATTTTAACATATTTTTTTTAAACAATTTTCAACACAATTTCTGAATGTTCTGAACTAAACACACTTATAGGGAGCACTTGTTAAAAGAACACTGGGGTCAGCCGGGTTTATCAGCATTTCAATTTGATAATGAATGTATTGAGGAACACTGAGTAAAAACAATTCCCTGATATTAATTCATCAGTCTTCCCTACAGAGAAATGCAGTGGGATGCTTCTAGAACTGCAAGTACATTATTGCTGCCAAAAGCAAAACAGCATTAAGAAAACCACTCTGTTCTGAACTGTAAATTCTGAATTACTTTATATACATCTGCTAATCATTTATTTCAATTAAAATTTAAATGGATAACATTCACCAAAGGAAAGTGACATAGCTCTTCTTACTGACAGAGCACCTGGGAGAAATATTGGGCAGCCAAGGGCACATTCCAGAGTCACAATGCAGAGAAATCCCAAGTGGTGGGAGAGAGGAGAACTCAGCCTGGCCAGCAGAGCCTCCTCTCCTGAGGGACCTGGGAAGAATTGTTCCCATTTTCCATGAAGAATGGGACCAGGCAGGAATTTGACATCACTCCTCCACCTCACCCAGGTACCAGGGGGTTCAGCAACTTTGCTTCCACCTCTGACTGAAGTTTAATTTGGTTTATTCATCACCTCTCACTAGAGAGAATTAACAGCCAGGTTGATTCCTGTGTTTAAATGACAAACTGGAGCATCATAACCCATTAACCAGCTGAGTAATTGCTCTTGCATGTGAACAATAACAAAACCACCAAAAGTCAAAGGAAGAAAGATGAGCCTGAACAGCCACTAAGAGAAGAAGAAAATGAAAATAAAGGGAGTTTTTCGCCAAGTTCTCTGTAGGTTACACCGAGTCTCTAAGGGCAAGGCAAAGGCTGCTCCCAAGGGCAGGGGCTGCCCGGGCAGGGGTGTCCTTCCATTGCTGGCCCACCCAAACCTGCAGCACAGGAACCTCACTAAAACCACTTTTACAGCACTCAAGGAAGAAATTAGGCAACTTTTTAAAGTCCAGTACCTTCAGCTGCTCATTACCAGCCTCAAATGCAGCTCAGAAACCAACCCTGCAACTTCCTCCTGCAGCACAATAGAGATTTTGGGAAGCACTAATGAATTTTGCTTTGTTTAACCTTAATCATCTCAGCTGGGCTCTGTTGGATCTTTAGATTCCTCTTCCAAATCAGCACGTTCACTTTTGTCTTGATTGTTTTAAATTAGTGCAAGTAATTCTGTTTCAGCAGATGTAACACCAGAATTCACTCTCTTTTTTTATTAGATATGACTTAGAATTAAATATGATGAATATTCTGGTTTTTTTTTTAACAGCAAACCTCCTCTTCTATTTCTCACAAAAGAAACATGGCCTGGTCTAGCCACAGTCAAACACTGATTCCATTTCCTTTTCAGATGGTTGAAATTTAGCCCAGCTTGTACAAATTACAAAGATCTGCTGCAGAGTAATATTTCCAAGACCCTTCAGTAAAAAACAAAAAACCGGAAAAAAAACCCAAAAAAATCCCACTTGATTAAGAAAAATCAGGTAAAAATAAATATATTCCTTGACTTGAGCAGTGAGGTTGATTTTGTGTTTGTGTTGTCAGAACTGATCTCCACGTTGACACATGCATGCAAATAATACAAAATATTGTCATTAACATAAAAAGAATTACCTGTAGATACCTTGTAGATGAAGCACAATCAAATAAAATAATTCATTTTTCAGCTGAAAATTTTGTTTTATTCCAGCTGAAAAAATTATTTGTAACAATGGAAGAAAATCTGAAGGAAACAGATTGAACTTAGAGCAAGCTCTTGGAAAGTGTCCCTAAATCTGACAAGCTTCCACACTGAATAAAAAATCATGTTTATGACTTAAAATCATGAGACAATCCTCCACAACCCAATGAAAACAACAAACTTTTAAAGGCATTTAATTTTCTTTTCTGTTCCTTTCATCTGACAATGATAAATTCGGGTGGAGCAGAGGTGGTTGAAGGGAGGAGGGAATTTTAGGAGTAGAGGAATTAATTGCCAGACTTCCTCAAAACCTGAAGTCTTTGAGAGGATGGAGGAAATTCTGAGCTGATTTTTGAGCTGTTAATTGTTAAGATTCAATGTGGCCTCTCTGAAACCCCAGGGCCCAGGTGAGAAGTCAATCAGACCACCAGAATTTCCCAAAATTTTGCTTTTGCATTTTACACTCCACAGAAAGGAGATGGGATAAAAGTGCTACATAAATTAATGCAAAATGTTCCTCTTTAGGAATAAACTCCAGCAAAAAACTACCTGATTCTTACAAGAGCAAGATTTCTGAGCAGATTTTTTTTAATATGAAAAGCAGGATTTTAAAATGCAACCTCTGCCCTTTACAACACGACCCATCTGTCAGGAAACATTTACTTGAATTATGTGGTGTTCTTGCTTCCAAACTGTTTTAGAGGTGTTCCTTTGATAGGAAAAAAAAAATAAAGGAAACCTGCATCTCCATTGGTTTGAGTCTGTCTAATGTTTTCTTATTTACTTACTGAAAAATAATTGGGTTTTAAATTTTTTTTTCTGCTAATTTTAGGAATTATAGCAAGACTTACATGGATTTACAGAAAGAAACTTTGTGTATTTCTAGAGGAAAAAGACATAAACATCTTAACTCTATATTTAGATTATCTGTCCTTATTGTAAAGTGACCCAGTATTGACCTTACAGATAAGGAGAAAATAAGAAATATTAATAAAATACATCATATTAATACACCTAAGTAGCAAAATTGAATTTAGAACACCTAGTATTTATTTTAAATGTTCATATAAGCTTGCAAAATTCATGTTGAGGTATAAGATTGGTGTTCTGCTTTCAGAGAGAGCACGTGGCTCTCACTGCTACCCAAAAATCTGCCTGAGCTTTTATTGAAATGCACAGAGTGAAAAGCAGCACAAAAGAGCTGTTATAACATGCAGATGGGATTTGTGGCAGGGTTTTATTCCAAGACAGCAAATTGTGATGTTCTCATCTTAAATTCCCTTTAACAGAGGCCCTATCTGTCAGAAAACCCAAAAGCAGAGAGGTAAAAAAGTTTAAAACATGGAACTCTTTTCTCCCACAATTCTGAATGTGTGCCCTGGCCACAGTCTGACCCTCACAGCACAGAAAATGTGCAGGGCTTGAAACTGAGATGCTGAACACCTGCAAGTCAAGGATGTAAAGGGCTGGGACTCCTTTGGCACAGAAAAAGCAGATGGAGCCTTAAAATGGATCAATTTATCCCAAAAGGAGCAGCCAGGTGAGCTGGAGCTCCCCAGGAGAGGGAGAACCTGGCAGCACAGCCTCAAAGAAGGCTCAGAAACACAAAAGGAGACCAAGGGGACTCTTGTGCCCATGAAATATCTGAAAGGACGTTTCCAGAACCTTGTGGAAGGAGAACAGAACATTAAAAAGCTTAAAACTGCCAGAAATAGATCAGCAAAGCTGATGGAAAAGTGTTCTACAGAGGGGAGATGAAAGGAAGGAAAAATCCAAAGGAAAGGAAAGAATAGGGAAGTTCTGCCACCCATCACAGGCAGGGAGCCCAGCTGAGGTGGCAGCAGCTGGATTTCCATCTCTGCAGGGACTGCAGGGCTCCAAACCTGCCCAGAATTCCCATTCTCAGCCCAGCTGAGGTGGCAGCAGCTGGATTTCCATCTCTGCAGGGACTGCAGGGCTCCAAACCTGCCCTGGAGGGCTCAGCAAACCCCCAGGCACTCACCTGGGCTGCACTTCCACTCAAGAAATTTCAAAACTGGCCAGAGAAACCTCCTCTGCATAAATAGAATTTAATTATATGGAAGAGTTTAAAAGGAAAAAAAAAGGAAGAGAGGCATAGGTTATTGAAGGGAAAGTTAGAAAAAAATTTGAATGTGCTTGTGGTGAAAAGGGGAAGAAGGAGAGGAGGAGGCACAAAAACAGGTTAAAGCACTTTAGGAACAGTGAGCAAGAGGCAGCACGAGGTAATAACCTGGTGGCTGTTATTAATAATTTCAATTTAGTGAAAGCTAGCAAGCAAGAAAGACAATTAATAGAAGTCCACAAAAAGCCAGACAGCATCACCTGACAGCTTGGCAGGCTCATGTCCTGTTGGATCTGGAATGCTTTTACACCATTTCAATGTACATTTCTCCTGATATCACCCAAACCTGGGCACATACAGGAGGAGGCACACGGGCTCAGCTCACCTAAAAAGAATATCTGCTTAAAATTTCAAACAGCTATCAGGAGATTCTTTAAGCTGCTTTGAATAACATAATGATTATAATTACAAACTATACGATCCTGAGCTGCAGCACAGTAATTTTTAAATCAGAAAAAGTACATTTTTAAAAATCTGGGAACATCTGTATTCCTAAATCCCAACCTACAGCACATACCTCTCAGCTACTCATTTCAACCTACACACTGCTATTTTTAAGCTGAGAATACCTTGTGGCATTTAAATTCCCTAGGAAAATCTCCTCACACCTCCAGAGGTAATTTTTTTAGTCAGTCAAACTGGTTTTGTCATCAGAAAGACAACAGCTCCCCGATAAAAACTTTTTATTGAATCTCTTTCTCTAAAGACATTTTTCCCCTCGCTGCAGCTCCAGCGCTGATGTTATTAAAGCAAATTGAGCAGCTCAAAGTTACAGCTTTGTCATCAGCTCTGCTTCCCAACAGCACCACTGATGGTTCTAACTTCACAAATGTATTTAGCTGTGTAACAAAAGGAACAATAACCCAAAAATTATGTGATAGAACCCATAAATTCCCCTCCTTAACAAGGCTTTTCGAGCTCTAACAAACACTGCAGTGTTCGTTTCTGCAGATTCCTCCTTGTGCCATGTCTTTTGCTCCACAAGGAGTCCCAGGAGTGATTGGCACCACCATTCCTGCCCCAAATCCTCCTCTGCATGACGGTGCATCAGCAGATGTTGAATCACTTCCCACGAGGGCAGAGCAGCACAGGGCTGGCTCCGAGTCACAGCCCAGGCACAGGGGCAGGAATCACTGCAATTTCACCCATTTCTGCCTTTCCCTCACTCCCTCCAAGGGTTCAGTCCGCCTGACAAACATTTCCAAGCGAGAGGAATAGTGGATTTGTCTTTCCAAACAAGCTGTGGGTCTGCTGGTACATAAAACCAGAGATAAAAGAAACAATGGGAAGGATTCCACTGATTGATGAATGGAAAAAGAGATTTGCTTCTACAAACAAACTTCAGGTCTGCTGATAAATGAAATTAGACATTGAAAGATGAAAGAAACAATGAGGAAGAAAAACCCCTAAATTTCGTAAGAATTAACAATTAAAAGGGAGAGTTAAATTAAAAGTGAGGGAAATCTTTGGTATCAGGTGTTTTGGGAAGTCTGAACCTCTCAAGTACAGAGGTACAGACTGTGTATGTCATAAAAAATGTCATAACTCTCTCAGAATGTCATAACTCTCCCAGAAATGGGGAAAGAGAGAAGAGAAATGCAGCCAGGAAATTTGGATAAAAAGGAGGCTGCATCCTCCAAAAATGTGAGTGATTCTAGGGGAATGCCCCATGGCCTCTCCCTTTATGGGAATAAAGAAAAAAGACTCCTCTGTCTCCTCTTAGGACATAAATCTCTGGTGTTTGTGGGTTAATTTTCATAACACAAGCTACCTGCAGGATCAGTGTTCTCCAAACCCACAGAAGGGATTTATGAGGGTGACAAAATTACCCCACAAACATCAGCATTCAGGGGGTTTAAACATTCACTAAAAGCCACTTTTGGACACGTCTTTGAACCCAATATGAGAATTCCTGGATTTGTGATCCACCAGCTTGTTATGTAAGGGCTCCAGGGGGGCAGGGAGGGGGAAGCAAAGAGCTGCTGTCCCTGTGGGTTTGTTATGTAACTGCCAGCTCCAGAGCTTCCTATTAAATATTTACACTTTTTTGGCATCTATATGCAAGGAAACAAATCTGGGGGCCCTGAAAGCATAGACAGATAGAGATCTAGATGATATCGATTATAGATAGAGATATACATAATAAAGATATAGAAATAAAAATATATACAGACATAGATATATAGATATAGATTTAGATATCGATTTTATAGATGTAGATATTGATGATATAGATGTAGATGTAGATGTAGATATAGATATACATAATAAAGATATAGAAATAGAAATAGATATAGATTATATAGATATATAGTATTAGATATGGATTATATAGATATAGATGTAGATACAGATAATATAGATATACATAATAAAGATATAGATAGAAATAGAAATAGATATTAGATATAGATATGGATATGGATATAGATAGCTATAGATATATATGCATAGATATAGATATATATAGATATAAATATAGATAGAAATAGAAATAAAAATAATACAAATAAATATAGATGTAGATGTAGATATAAATATAGATATAGATAGATAGATAGATATAGATGATTTAGTTATGGATAGATCTAGATCTAGATCTAGATCTAGATCTAGATAGATATAGATACACACCTTTCTCTCTCTCTCTCTCTCTCTATATATATATATGTATATATATATATTCACAAGTTCTGCAGCCTGATCACAAACATTCATGAGCACAGGAATGTTCATTGAACTATTCCCTCCATTTCAGGAGAAAAATGAGGTGTGTCAAGCAGGATTCTTCTGCCTGGCATCCCCAAGGAAATTCACTTTGGAGAGATCAGGCAAAGGGATGGATCCTCACTCCACCAAAAGACCAAGCAACTGCTTCTACAGTGTTTATATTCAATTTTGTTTCCTTTTTTTTTGGCAGAGAGAAAAGAGATAAATGCAAAAAAAAAAAAAAAAAAAAGGGAATTTTTATTACAAGTCCTGTTCTAAGGGATTGCAAGAGACAAACCTTGATGTTGGGTTGTTGTAGCTTCACTTATATTGCTCCAAGCTAGAGATGTCAGGTAAATAAAACCACGTATTCTAAAGGTAAAACATGGGCTCCAAATGCAGGAATCAGACCTTGAAAAGTTGCTCTGTGTTTATTAACAAGGATTCAAGTGCAGTTATTCAACCACTTGACTTGCAAGGGCACGTCCTAGCCGAGTCCTACTTGCAGAATTAATATTTCTGGAGGATCTCTTCCTGGAAAATATGTGAGAAGACTTTTGATGCTGTCCCAAAGTTCTAAATCTCATTGCCTCTTCCCCAGCAGAGAGCTGAGTCGTGCCTGGCACCCTGGCCATGTGTGATGAGCAATATCCAAGAGTTTTGTCAGAGATCTGCACATTTCTCATGAAGGGAAGGCATCTGGGGGACCTCAGATTTTGCAGCCCAACATGGATTTGTAGAAAGCAGATGTAGGTCACTTTGCACTAGGAAATAATTCTTTAATCTGCAGGTCCCACATGACAAAATAGTGCATATTTTGCACTCTACAAGTTCTCAATGTGTTGTTACTGACACCAGCTTGAGTCTTAAATTTCTGTCAGGAATTGGCTCCCAAAGCTGATCTGGTGTGGGGAACCCTACAGAATGCAATAAATATCAATATAAAATAAATTTTAAAAATTAAAATAAATGAAAAATGAAGATAAATTAAAACCAATGTAAAATAAATGAAAATTTAAAAACTCCACGTTGCAATAAAAATATCAATTGACTCAAAAAACCCTAAGAAGTGCTGGATGGGCAGGACCTCCTTTGTTCTCTCATTCCAAAGGTGATGGGTTCAAAATAAAGGAAAGAGAAGGTCATAAAGACAGACAGACTGGCTGGATATCCAGCCAGGAAAGCAGGAAATTAAGAATCAAGGATTTTATAATGGGAGGCTTCAGAAAAGACAATTTCTACTAATAAATTTTCATGCACTCTCAGTCTAGAAGCAGCTCCCTGTAAGCATTTTAGAATATGGCAAAAATCAAGATAGGTGTGTTCTAAAATGACCAGTGGAATATATCTTCATCCAAACATCTAGAAAAGAGCAATTGCATTCACTTAAATTTCTGCAGCCCAGTAGGAATTTGCAGAAAAAGTGTTTTACAAGAATGTTTACCCCCATAATAACAACAACTATAAACAGCCTTGTAGGTACTGCTAAACAAACAAACAAAACTTTTATATTAAAAAACCCAAAATAATTAAATTTAAAGTCATTCCTCTTTAAAATTCTGCAAGTAATAATTATTTGAGGGATTAATTGAGAAGCTGTGAGCCAAAATTACAAGACAATATTCCACAGTGCAAGGAAGGCTGTGCTGTTACAGTGACCTTCTCTCAAAATAAAGGAGCTCTTAGTATGAACTACAACTATCCCATAAAGAAATACACTTAATATTGTTTAACTCTCTCTGCAGAAACAGTAAAAAAAAAGAATAAATCAAATATAAAAATACATTTGTAAGCAACAAGTGATTCTGACATTTCTCTTCATTTCAGCACAAATATTAATGCCCACAAGGAAAATTCTGATGCAAGCTGAAGCCTTCTTTGTATTCATGCAGGATATATAAAAATAGAGCTACAAAATTCTCCACATTTAAGTCACTGTTCCAAGAATGCAGAACAGGTGCACATGGTCTTAACCTTAAATGGTTTTGCTCAGTTTAGAAAAAAACCTTTTTTTCTCAGGGTTTTTCATGGAAAAAAGCTGGACAGCCTCAGCTAAGTTCCAGTGCAGAATAAAAATACATTGAGAAATCTGGTTTTGCAGCCAGCCTTGAAATGCCCAGGAACTCTACCAGGAAAGTGTTTTAAATTCAGACTTCATCAAAAACCAATTTAGAGCAAAGAAGAAGACACAGCACAAACAAGGGATCCCCTTCAGATTAAGTTGTTTGAATGTCATAACTATGATAAAAAAATATATCAATGTAAAACACAAACTCTGTTTGAAAGATGTATGGACTAAATTGAATTAGCAACGTGGGGAACTGTGATCCCAGAACTTTGGATGAATAAATGTCATTGGTTAATTCAGAGTAAAAGAAGGAGGGAAATAAATCATTTTTTTTTTTCATGATCACATGTTGCAACACCACATTTAGAACAGGCTATTGTGCCAATGCAAACAAACCATTAGGAATAAAACCAATTAGAAATCAGAATTTCTGTTAGCTTGATATTAGCAGGGAAGTGGCTGTCCATATGTTGACATTTACTCACTTGGAAAAGTTTAATTAAGTTTGATTTAGAATTCTAACCTTGCTATTAGAAGGGGGGGGAAATGGCAGAGGGAACGCTGCAGCTCCTGGGATAAAGTTGTCTTTTCGAACACGAATGGATGAAGGAAAAAATATATATAATGTCAGGAAAATCTGCTAAGTTTGGAGCTGCAGCTAAGCAGCCATGTCAGAGATAAAGCTGCAGCTGGGTTCTAAAAACAGGAAGAATACTCCCATTTCTCATGGAGCAATACCTGGCTACTTCTGATGCCTTGGGATTTTGGCTTTTATATTTTTTATTTATTGGAACGGCAATCTTGCATTTCTTTAGTGTGTAACTCCAAACCCCACAGCCAGTGTCAGCTGCAGCTTTCCCCTTTTTGGCAGACACAACAATTCCTCTCCAGGCCTGGCAATCAAGGACACCTCACTGCCTCAGGGCCCAGAGATGGGAACAAAAGGGACTTGGGGGGAGCAAACTTGGGGTCAATGACTTCATTACCTGGAGCTGCAATTGGCAGATGAACCCCAATGTGCAAATGGACCAAACTTATAAAAGTATAAAAACCTGTGAAACATTGTCCATTTTGGGTGTAGGCCCTGGGGGATTTCATCTGCCCAAAATGTACCTGCAGGCCCTTCAATAAATAGAACTGCTTTTATTCCCTTAATTCTGTCTGGCCTCTGGTTTAGATAGCCCAAAAAGGCATCACTTCCAGCACTTGTGAAATGCAGCTGGAGGGAGAGGAGGCTCTGAGCACTTCCTCAGCTCCCACTCAGATCACTGAGAGCCCCAGGAAACACAGAAACCCAGGCAAATAAAGAAATGTTTCCCAAAAAGCAGCTCTCATTGGGGCACTCAGCTTTAAATAGAGCCCTGCAGAACGTTTCACATTGACAGAGAGCAACAAATAGCTGAGAAATGCAGGAGCAGATGAGAGCTGTCTGTCCTGTGCCTATCCACAGAGCCTCATCCCTTTCTGTCTGAAGCACAGGGATGAAAAGAGCAAATCACTGCAAAAAGGGTTTTTGGGGTGGCATCTGCCTCAGTGGTGGGTGCTTGTGCTGCTCCATCCCTCTCTGTGTTCTGATAGAAATGAAATGTGCTTGCTTCCAAAAATATTCTCCTTTTTTTTGGTCTTTGATGCTTTAAAACAAGGCGTTCTAACGGGGAGGATTTAACAGAAATATTACCAAAAATCTGCAAAAAACAAAATTAAAAAAAAAGGTTGGCTTTGCCTGGAAATCTTGACAGATGTTTTGATGCGATACGCAGAATAAATAAACTTATCTGGGCTTTTTGTATCTCTTGGTCTTCTGTGGTATTGTTCTTTCTGCAAGAAACTTCAGAAATTTGTATTTTCCTATGCCCTTTGTACCATGGCAGAGGTTTCTTAAGTAAAAAGGTTAACATTCAACACATAGTTCTACAGGCTAAACTTTAAATGCTTAATTCGTATTGCTAACTCAAGTGAACTCCAACAATCTCTATTTCAGTTTCACGGGAGCTTCTAAAACCCCAAGAGGAGCAGGGGATGGAGTAGGGATGCCTGACCACACTGACACAAACATTTCTGTAGATGTTTGCAGTTGCTTTGGTTGTGTTCTGTGCTAGCAGAAACCTTTTCCAAGCTCTGAAACACTTCACACACCCAGATAATTTAGAGAGAAATTGCCAACTTTTTCCACCAGGCAGAAAGAGGTTACTGAGAAAAGGTGACTGATTTAACAGGTCCCCAAAGAGTAATTCAAAGTTTTCAGAGGGTCAGGGCTGGAAAGGCACTGATAAAGAAAATTTGCAATTGAGGAGCTTAAACAAAAAAAATAACCCTGCAATCCCAGAAAATTCAAGATTGCCCTTGGAGCCAGTCCTGGAGCACCTGGGCCTCTCCTGATGCTGTCCCTGCCTCGCTCAGGACAAGGAGAAAACCTGGCCAAAGGAGATGGGGAAGATTTGTAGAGCTGAGCCACAAAACCCCCTCATAACCTGCAGTGTTTGTTGCTTGCATTCCATTTCTCATCTCCGTTCCTTCGTGCTGGAAAGCTTTCAGGGGTGAGGAATGAGCTCAGTAAAAGATTAAAATTCTGTCATAATGTCTGACAGCAGCAGGCAACAAAAAGTTCTCCCAGTATTAGCATGGCCCTATAAAAGCAGTTTTACAGCGCAGATCTCTGTGCTAAGGAAACGTGTCCTGAACTGTGGGTCTCAGTTTATTTTCACCCCAAAGGATGGGATGAAATCCCCCCTGAATTCACATCAAAAACACCTTCAGTGGGAACCCCACTGGGGACAGACAGGAGATGGGATTTCTGAGACAAATTCTAAACTAAAATGTTCACCTGGATCTATGCAAAGCTGCAGGAAATGAGGATACTCTCCATTTAGAATGTGCATTCTATATTTTCTGCATATCAATTATCCACACTGAACTGAAACAAGAGGAGCAGCATCTCCTGGAGAGAAAAGGCAGAGCTGGTGCAAAACAGAAATAAATCAAAATTACTTGTTTAAATGCTACTTTTCTAATAGGAGAGATACATGTGTGTGTTTATATATATCCATGAAAATATGCATATATGCAAAGTGCCTTCCTGTTCAAAAAGGTATTTCTGGTTTGTTTCTGTGCTTAAACATTTTTTTTCCAGGTAATAATTTTTCATTCTAATTCAAGCCCACCAACAGTGAGGAACTGTAAGCACAGGCAGACTTTGGGATGTAGCACAGTCTGTCTCAACTCCAACTGTAAAATAATCCTAGAAGCTGATCCAGAAATACTTCATCTTTAAAAAGTCACATCATAAAGATTCTGCAAATTTGAATACTAATTGGTGTCTTAAAGCTGTCAAATTAAAAATTATTTTTAAATCATTATGAGATAAGAAAACATTCCATTTTCCTGTATTTTATATTATTTAGTTTCATTTATAAGCTATTAACTTTTGGCAATAAAGATGTTTTCAGAGCTTTTGGGCTCCCATTGATTTGAGGAAATTTTGATTTATTTTTTTTAAAGACAGGTAAATATTTTTAAGGTAATATTTTAGTTCCCTTTGTCAACTTCAGTGCAATATTTGCATTTTCTGTACTACTGCCATGCTGCTCAAATTTCAAATCCCCAAAGAAAAAGATGGGGAAGTCTGCACAAACAGCTATTCCCTGGTATTTATAATCAGGCTGTCTTCAAGTACACAAAACATGGCTGCAAATAAAACACCACAAATCGGTCTTTACATCCTTGTAAAACACAAAACTCTCAGCGTTGAGTTTCAATTCTTACAAGATTTAACCAGGTAATTCTTACCTGGTTACACACCAGGAATTAATGTCTCTATGCAGGGACACTCAGATTATCTAGGGAATTCAGAGAATTTCCATCACTGGAATCTTTTAGAGATAACTCTGATAAATGTCTGTCAGGGAGGGTTGAAGCATTTGAGCGTGGGATGGACTAAATCCCCTCCAGCATCTCCTCAGGTGGGTTTGCTCATCATCTCCTGCCTCCTTGGTTTTAGGCTGGTGTTGCCAGGCTGGGATTAGCCAGGCCAGGCTGGAGTGCTCTCTGATTTACCCACCAGCATTCCTCCTGGTATCATTCTCAATTTAGGGAACCTTGGGGAGCCCTGGGCAAACCCAACCTGCAGGACTGTCCTGCCTTTCTGACCTTCCTGGGCTCAGGACCGTGGCCAGGTGAGCCCTGCACCCCCTTGCCCATCACCCCTGGCTGTCAGCACCCCCAAACAGCCCCCAGGGGCTGGGGGCTCCCCAAAGCCACAGATCCAGCCAGAACCCCACATTTACACCTCACCCAGCTGGGAGGAACCAAGGTGGCTGCCATGGGCTTGGGGCTCTCTCTAAGAGCATCATCCCAAACTCCAGGAAAGGCTCAGTCTGAGTCCTGCCTGGCCCCTCTCCATGAGGAGGCTCCCCATGACCCCACAGCACAAAGGACTCTCACCCATTCATCCCACGGAGGAGCCCCCAACCTAAATCTGTCCCTTCTTTTGAAAACAACACCAAAGCAAAGATGTTTCAGAAATTCAGCAGTGTCTCCAGGGAATGACCACGCAAAGGGGCACAATCTCCTCCCCACGAGCTCAGCCTTGTACTGGTGACAATGATGGTTGGGACACACAGCACACACACTCCAACGTGTCCTGCTCTCTGCTCATGGCTACTTAGAACTGGCATTGAAATACGATTTAGAGCAGGAATTGAAAAAGCAAATTCTTACAAGCACTAAATTTCCTTAGCCAAACAGGCTGTGGTAATGTCTCTAGAAGCCATATGCTGCTTCACCTCATCCCTGCTTTGGGAGGAAGGAGGTTAAATGGGGGTTTTGGCAGAACAAGCTGTTTTTAAGAGGGCAAATACTTCTGTTTCTCCTGTTTTCCAGGCTGCCAACTGCTTCGTCCCCTTCCTGCTCACAGACTCCTTAGACTGGTTTAAAAAATCCTGGGGGAATCTCACGGTTTAATTTTTATGGTGAATGAGAAAAGAATTTTGAGTGTGTGCAGCAACACTCCTTAAAAGCTGTTTTGCTAACTCTGACAACAATCTCCGCTTTTGAGATTAATCTATTTTATATGAAAAAATGCTATTTTCTAATAGCTCAGCTTCTCTTGAGAATGCTCCTCCCTGGGCAGCACAATAAAACCCTCTGGTGCAGCGGCAGCTGGATCAGTGTGATCTGTTTAGCAGCAAAGATGATGAAGGATTCCTATTAGGACACATCAGCTTTTAAGGCTGTGAGCCCCTCATACCCCCTGATATCCATGATTTCCCATTGATTGCTCAGTGCCTGGAGAACATTATGTAACACTCTCTATGCAGACTTACAGAATGAGACAAAAACAGCAGAAGCTGGAAGATGTTCACCACTTGTTGTTTTCAGCATCTGCAGCAAAGTTTTGTGAATATTTTCAGTTCATGTAGGGGCTTTGTACTGACACGGGCCATGAAATGGGGTGTCATTTAGGCTTCAAAGCACTGCAAAGTGTTAAAACAAAGGAATTTTGGCTTTCTTCTGAAAAGGCTTCATATTTTCTCCAATACATTTTGTTTAATGGAGAGGACTTGAAGAGATGTCAGATTTACAGTGTCCCAAAAAATGTTACTGGGAGACATGGGTTAAAGTGCACACACACAAATTGTGGAGTCATTTTGTCTTGATCTTGGTTTTATAACTGGGAGAGCTGGCAAAAGACTTACAGTTGTTTATTTCTGTGTGCTGCTATGATTTTAGGAGGGTTGCAAAATACCTGTAACATTGGCCTTACAAAATAGATTTTTGTGCTGCCTACGTTTGTGCATTTTTAATGCACTCTACATTATCACATGTAAAATGCTCTTAAAAAAAATTAAGATGTAAAGCTGCCACAAAAGACTAGAGAATTAACTTTGGTTCAGCTGACTCATATCTGACATTTCTTAGTTTTTCACTCATTAATCAAATAGATTAACTGCATATTAATGAACCTCAGGGTGGCTGATTTTTAGAGACAGGGAGATGCATGCAACCTTTTCCTGTGGAAAATGCCCTGCAATCTTGAAAGCGCTGTGCAAGACCCTCAGGATGGAAAGGTCTGGCGAAGGATTTAAAAAATGAATGTGCTTCATTTCACATTCAATAGCCCTCCTGAATTGATATGGTAAGGGAAATGGAGGCTGGGCTGAAAAGGTGAAGACAAGGTAAAAAAAATTGATAAATGCTGCATTAAAACATTGAGTTTCTATCCAGTTGTGCCTCACTAGGAAGTAAATGAACCAAATTCCTCAGAGGATGGCACCAGACCTTCATGTGGCTATTTATCTCAGGTTACTTTTAATTCAGTTTAATTAAATTTGCTTCGAGTTCCTTGGCAATCAGTGCTTTCCCTTTTTCAAACCAACTGTTTATTCCCCAAGGCCATTTAATCCAGGGGGCACAGGAGAATTCCTTGTTCCAACCGACTCCTGAGCCGCGCTCATTTCTATGCCGAAAACAACACAAACGCTCGGCAGCGACAGCGCCAAACCCAACAACCCCGACGTGGCCGCCCTTGGCAGGAGCTGAACACTCTCCCCAGAGGCTTTCACAGCTCCCAGTGCCATTTCCCAGAGCAGATGAGGTGGCAGAGCCCCTGCAGGGCCAGTGCTGCCGTGCCTGGTGGATGCAAGGGTGGCCTCCTGCCCGCCGACACCTGCGCGCGGCTCTGAGCCAAGCGCGGCTCCATTTCCAGGTTTCCCCACCAGGCATCTGCTGTGTTTATACAATCTAAGAACAAGATGATTTCATCACAGAGATGGAAGGCTTCTAGAATCCCCAGGAAAAAAAAAAAAAAGATATATAAATATTCACTGGACCCATTTCCTGAGACACGGCGCTTCTTAGAAAGGGAGTAGAAGGAGTTTTGTGATCTGGGGCAGCGAGTGTGAGAAAGAAAAATGTTGCTGGGAGAGTGGGAAGAAAATTGTTGAGAGTTGGATATGGAAGGAGTGAGAAATTCCAAATATCACCTACCTGAAATTACTAAAATGAGTGCAGTTCTGCCACAACTATGGGCAAATAAAGTGAAGGGAAGAAAATCACAGTTTAAAAACTGGGGAGAAAAAAGAGAAGAATCCCATCCAATCTCTGGTCAAGCAGTCCTGACACATATGGCAGCATAGAAAGGGGCTTCTCCTGCCTGTTTCACCTCCCCTGAAACCCTGAAATTCTCTTTAGCAGCCTAAAGCAGGAAAACCACAAAGTGACCCAAAGAAAGGTGAGAGCTGGACCACAAAATGACACAGCACAAAACCAACATTTTGAAGTGTTTTGAGGGAGCAATGGCTCAATTTCACATTATTCCAATGGGTTTTAATTTTTTCTAGGAATACCCAGAGTGAGTTCTGGGGGACTAGGACAGACATCCCATCTTTAGAACGTTGTACCTGAGCCTAGCACACACACTATTGCAGCTGTTCTGCTCCAGCAGAACTCCAAGGTAGGCAATTTGCATGGAGGAGAATTAGACTGTCCAAATTTATTAGAATAATTTTCTTGTAATGTACATCAGCACAAACTGCACAGAAATTCAAGCTACCTGATGTTACATTCAACATTTTCACTCCTAACTAAAAAAAAGAAGCTTGCTGCCAACTGCTCTCTATTTTTTCATATCTAGATATTCTTTTTTTATAGGTATTCTTTCTAATATCAATAAAATTTTTACTTTTCTTCACTTTCTCCCAGAGATACCCAAAGTAACAGCTGATCAAATCTCCCTCACTGTGACTTATTTCCAGAGCTGCTAAAGAGATGAAATGCCAAAAGACACATCTTGAGCTGTGCTCCACAGGCAGGAACCTGGGAGAAGGTGGGAACAGCTCAGCACTTCCAACCCCATGCCAGAGACCTGGACAAGGAGATGGGGAAGTTCTTTGTTTGGCTTTGGGTTTTTTCTCCCTCTCTGACTGATTTTTAGAGGGTTTTTTAATCTGAACACCCCTTGGCTTCTGCAGGGAGAGCCTTTCCTGCTGCCTGGTGCCTCAGGCAATGCTGCCAGGTTGGCTCCTGCCTCTCCCTGGCTGTTTGTGTCCTGCTGTCCATCCCACACGAGCAGGGATTTGACATTCCCTCAACAGTTGTGCCACAAGTCTGAGTGAGCTCTGCCTCCACAGGGAGGCTCAGCACAGGATCAGGGTAAGGCAGCATCCTCACAGGAGCTGTGCAGCAGCTGCACCTTCCCTGCAGATTCTGGATGTCCTTCCTGGTTCAAATCTCCAGCTTGAGTCCCCACTGAGCAATGTGACACATTATAAACATGATAAGAAAACCCCTGAGTGGTGAACCCCATGAAATAAAGTCTCTTTTGTTTATAAAATATGAAATCAAGTCTCTTTTAGGTCATGAAAGGCCAGCAGGAACCCCAACTCCAGCCCTGGGCAGCAGCAGCAGCATAAAAGCACCAACATCTCAAAGCAAGTGGCTTGGGAGGCCCAAATTTCAGGGGACCATGTCCTGTTTCTGTGTTTTTCCAACTTGTTGTATGAGTAAGGGGAAGGGTAACCCAGCCAAAACCCTGCTGAGCAGCACTGAGCAATGTAACTGATCATTTCACTTTGTTTTCAATCCAGACCTTTGCCTTGGGAATTTTAACAGAAGCTGCCTGAACCAAAAAGACTTTTCCTTTTTTATTCCACCTTTAAGCTGCTAAAAGCTGTACCCTGGAAAATAGATATCCTGCCTGGGGCTTCCTGGTAAACACTGGGATGTTAAGACATCTTTCCTCAGGCTGCTTTCTCCCCACTTTGCAACCCACAGTAGGAAACAGAGCTCGAGGAAGAAGAGTTAAAAAGGTTTGTTACACTCCTGTAAACAGCAGAGGATTGGCAGGGCTTGACATCAGCAGTTTTTGCAATAAGATCCACATGTGATGCAGGGGCTGGAGGTAGAGACAAGGAGGAGGACTGGAGAGGGCTCAGAAATCGCTGCTGAAGGTGTTTGCAGAAGGCTCTGGGAATGTTTGGACCAGTTCACATGGGCAGAGGTGGGGGAGGCACCAAAGCTGCAGAATCCTGCTGGGGGACTGGGGAACAGCAGCCCCAGAAAGGGACAGAGCTGCAAATGGCACCAGGGCATTTCTGCCAGGAGGGACTGCTCCAGCAGAGCTCTGAGGGAAAACAGTGGGGAAATACCAAAGGAAACCAGCCAAAAACAACAAACAATCAAAAAAAAAGCACCCTAAAAACCCACAAACAAACAAAACAACAAAAACCCACCAAAAATAACAAACTGCCAGGTAGAGGAGGAGATTCTTGCATTTCTACAGGCACAATAGGACAGAGATTTGGGAATGGCCAAGAGAAGCCATTTCCCATTCCCTTGGTGGATTTCTGAGTCTTTCCTAAAGGATGTCCTGTTTCCTCAAGCAATGTGATGCTTTGAGTCCATTGCTTGCTCTCTATCTACTCATACACTGTCTTTAAAAACAGGACTGGGCATTTCTTTACAAACTGTGCATAAAAATCATTTCACCACATACTGATATACAAACATTTCAATTTTAGTCCTGGACTACCTCTAATCTACATTACAAAAAAAAAAAAAAAAGTGAATTAAATGATTTCACACTTTCATCAAATCCTCTGAGCTACCACAGACCCCCTGCTCTGCATGGCCAGGGAACACTCTGGAATCCACAACCCCCAGGCAGAGATGAGATTTTCCTGAGGAACAAAATATTCTTACCCTGCCCCAGCCACAACCCTGAGTGATCCTCACTGCACTGGAGGCTGCACCTGCACTGGGAATTTTCTCTCAACGTGCATTTGCTACAATCCAGCCTCAGTTTTGCACTTTTTTGGAGAGGGCAGCAAACTGATTTCGTGTGGCTCAGTAATGAGAGCAGTAATTGCCACGGGGCTGACAATGATTTATGCAGAAGTTCTCAACTGCTTCTAATGGCCTGTCAGATGGTGAAAGGGAATGCAAAGCACATCATCAAAACCACTCCTGAGAACATTCCTAAAACCTGCACTCCTGCTAAGGAATATGAAAAGAAAGAACTGGGGTGGCTTCTGGAGAAGCAATAAAACTGCATTTTTATCCAGAGATTCCTCTAGATCAGATTCCCTGATTGCACCAGAAATGGAAATTATGTTCTCCAAGACTCACCCAGATCTGAAATTAAGATGTGAATGCTCACATCCTCACACAAGGCTCCTTCCTGAGCACTCTAATATTTGTTGGAGCTGTGGATTTTATCCTGTTTTTCTCCTTCAAAAGCCTCAGGAGAAATATATTTTGCACTTCAACTGCAGGAAGCAGTTAAATGCTAATTCTGTTACAGCATCAAAAGTTACGAGTGGGTTTCAAGAGTCAAGAGAAGAGTTAAACTTATTTTTTAAAATACTGATGATTATGATTATTATACTAATCAGTAATGCCATTGGTAGATATAAATTCAGTATGTGAGAGGGGCAGATATAGATATATTAAATAAAGGCAGATAAATGCTCAATTTACAAGTGGTGTCTCCCTGACATCATGTTCTAAAGTTTCTTGTTTCCATATTACAAGACTGTCACTTCTGGGGGTGACAATTTTCAAGTTACTCCAAGCAAGAAGTTGATGAGCTCAGAATATTGGCAGTGGTGGTTGAATATATCGGTGTGGAAAGAAAACTCCTCTTAGCTCATTTTCAAAATGAAAATGCATTTCATTTGGAAAAACAAAAGAAAAAATTAGAATTTTAAGGAGGAGGCAAGATCAAGTATCGAGAACAACATGTGCCAGATCTCCTTTCTAACACCTGGCTGTACTTTCAGAAGTAAATATATTATTTTCAAGGGAAAAAAAACCAACAAAATATAAAAGTTGCCAATAAGTGCATATTTCAATGAAATTTTCATTCTGGGGAGAATGAGGAACAGAAAATACTGAAGTCAAACCCATTAAAATCAATTACAAGTGAGATTACTCCCCACTTCACCAAGGCAAAATCAAGCTTATTATGTCCATTTTCCAGAGTCTGGGACTCTTCAAAAAGTCATCTACCAATAAATTAAAGGTACCCTCAGCAGCAATTTATGATATACTAATTTTCAAATTAAAGGAAATTATTTCTACACCTGCCCCAAAGAAAGACTTCCAAAAAAGTGTGGAAGACCTTTACAATGTGTTCCACAAATTGCATTACAAGATATTCACTAATTTGATTTATTTTCTTGTGTAAACCAGGGCAAAAGCTTTCAGGAAAACAATTTAAAGCAGGGAAAGCAATGACTATTGAATAGAATGCTGTGCTGTGGGAAAACACAAACACATTTTCCCAGGCTGTGCTGCTGAGCTTTCCAGACTCCCTCACAATCTCAGCTGGCTCCTGTCTTCCCATGGGAAAAGAAACATTTTAAATGCAGGATCAAAATAAGAAGAATAACAATTTGAAAAAGAAAGGAACAAGCCTCCATCTGTGCCTGATGACACAGCTCCCCTAAAACCTGGAGAAATCATGCTTTCAAAATTCCTTTCCCCCAAAATAAAACAAAATAAAATAGGGCAATCTGCACATTTAGTCTAAGCTAAATCCTAATTTTGTCAGGAATCTCTCATGGTTTATAACATCCCCAAGGTATCCCACCAGTTAGATGAGGTAATTCCAATAAATAACATTTTCTTCAGTTAAAAAAAAAAAAAAGCAATGACTCCTTTATCTTTCCATGCCTAAATCGAGCACCTGCTGAATCAATAGGCGAGCATTCAAAATGCAGGGAGGGAGCAATGAAAGGCTCCCAGTGATTTCTAAAGGATTAAAGCAGCCCAGGCAGGAGGCAGGAGCTGTGCATGGCTACGTGCTGATTGTGCTGCTGAATGGCAAGGCAAGGAGGAAGGGGCTGCAAGGAAAGCAGCCAAAGGAAACTGCAGCAAATGTAAAAAGCATTTCAGGGCTATATTTAGAGGAAGACATTCTTCCTACATTTGCCAAGCTGCTCACGTCATTTCACACAGCATGTTTGATCCAGCTTTAGAAGTCTGGGAGGGAGCAGGAGAGAGGGGGGGAGGAAAAAAATCTGGATCAGCTGCCAGAAATGGAAATCTTGCATTTATGGAGAGGAACAAATATTTTAAGCATGTGAATTCAAGAGTGCTTTCCAAAGAGGGTGGGGGGGGGAAATGGGAAAAAAGGAAGGGGGGCAGGCGGGGTGGTAAAACTTCCTGCAGCCAGAAAGGCTCTGCAGAATATGGGGAATATTTATCAGGAACAGGATTTTCTCCAATATTCCCTTTGGAGCCAGGCTCATGAGTCTGAGCTGCACCACTAAAAATACTAAAATGTGTGAATCTCACTGAGTTCAAGCCTTCATCTGGTGTAAACTGGAGATCTGTGCTCCTGCAATGGGATCCAGCAGTTACATAAGCAATTACATATTTCTCATCCATAATACGTGATAAACAACCACAAAGGATGAATCAAACACCCTCCAAATGCAGGCTCAAAGGTGCAAAGTGTATCAAAACCATTCCAGTTTCACAAGAAAGTTATGATTTTCCTTTAACTCACGTCATGAGGTTCAGGATTTGCATAAAGAAACGTCAAGATGAAAAGAAAAATATGTCAGAAGCAGATGTAACGGGATCAGGAACAAACCACGTGGCAATTTCCTGTTAGTGACCTTCTGGAGGCTGGTGATGGAATTGATTTGAGATGTAGGACATGCTTTGCTTAAACTGAGATGACTTGTGTGAAAAGTTTTTACCTTCATTCCCTTCTCCAGGTGGCTGATAAAAGGAAAGCCCCAAAGATATGATGGCTGCAATTTCCAAGATGATAAGAGTCACGTCCTGCAACGCTTCCCAAACTAGCTGTATGAATGTTTTTGGCTTCTTTGGAGGTATAAAATTTTTTCCAAAAATAAGCTTTCTTTTTTCTAGGTCTGCAGCAGTTCCAGCTAATCCTGTAAAGAGAATAAAATAAAATAAAATCAGTTCAAATTGCCATGAAATAGAAAATTCATCCCAATAAATTACTTCTCCAAGAAAAATTCCAAGCTGTAGTACCTATGGCATATTGACAAATGTAAATATTACACTTCAATTGTGCTTTCAGGAACAGAATTCTCACGAGCTCCATTTAGTACTAATTCCTGCCAGGTTTAATCATTAAAAAGCCTTTGAATTCAGAGGTTTGTATTAATAAGACCTATGTATATACATATGTACAAGCAATGACTTCTGGAAATAGATCCTCAAGCACAAAGAAATTATTTTTGGGATGGAGCTGGAATAGCTGATGGAAGCTTTTGGTAATACCTGTAGCAGATCACACAAATCTTTGTTCTGAATGCAAAGAATAAATCAATAAAACCTCTGTTGTGCTACTTCAAAGCAACCTCTGGCTGCACATGGACTTCAGCACATCCCTGGAATGAGCTGCATCACATTTTTGTCACAGGAAAAATATTAATGGCAAAGTGACAAGTTAAAGATGCACAGAAGGGCAAAAGGAAACACCATGTATTTTACATGATGCTTCAATTTGAGAATTTTTCAGTTTAAGGACACAGGATAAGAATGGGCGATTGTGCTGAACAATCTACTGGGGTGCATTTTCCCCTCCTTTGTAATTATATTAAAGGACACATGTCTGGTGCCTTTCCAGAAAAGCAAAACAAAACAAATTTTAAAAAAATCCCCCCCAAACAAAACAAACAAAACAAACAAACAAACAAAAAAAAACAAACAAAAAACAAAACCCAAAACCCAAAACTTGCAAGCATCAAGGTAAAATAACTGAGCCCAAAAATCCCTCTGAGCAGCATAAAAAACTGCAAGAAGTGTTCCATGTTTCTGCCAAACAATTCCTGATATCATTGGTTAGATTGGAAAAGACCTTTGGGATCAAGTCCAGCTGCTCCCCCAGCACTCCCAACCACACATCCCTTAAATCCGCCCAGGACTGGAACAGCCTGTTCCAATGCTGGTCCCCCCTTCCTATGGAGAAATGTTTCAAATATTCAATTTACATCTCCCCTGGTGCACCTGGAGTTTTATCCTCTTGTCTTATTTAGAGAAGAGACCAACCCAGCTGGAACATTTACAAAACTTTAGGTTTTGAAGGTGATCAGCAACATATTTGTGGTTATTTAGGATTATTTATGGCTATTTAGGATTATTTATGGCTATTTGTGGCTATCCATCCTTACATGACATCAGGAAAACACCGAAGATGAGGAACAGGAGGAGACTGTGAGGGAGGAAACCACCAACCCCACTCCATGAGGATTTCTGAGCTCAGGAGGTTCAGGGCAAATCCCTGCCCTCCCCAAAGCCTGTGGGACACTTCCGGGATGGGAAGCCCTGCAAACATCCCCTGCAAGCAGTGAGGGAATGCCAAGAGTCCCCACTCTGTGCCTGGTGCACCTGGAGGCTGTTTCCTCTTGTCGTACTTAGAGAAGAGACCAACCCAGCTGGAACATTTACAAAACTTTAGGTTTTGAACGTGATCAGCAACATATTTGTGGTTATTTAGGATTATTTATGGCTATTTGTGGCTATCCATCCTTACATGACGCCAGGAAAACAACGAAGATGAGGAACAGAAAGTGCCTATGAGGGAGGAAACCACCAACCCCACGCCATGAGGATTTCTGAGCTCAGGAGGTTCAGGGCAAATCCCTGCCCTCCCCAAAGCCTGTGGGATACCTCAGGGATGGGAAGCCCTGCAAACATCCCCTGCAAGCAGTGAGGGAATGCCAAGAGTCCCCACTCTGTGCCTGGCTCCTCCAGTCCCTCCTGGGTGGTTCCTCCATTTCCTCGGGACGAAAGCGATG
This sequence comes from Geospiza fortis, assembly GCF_000277835.1. Lineage (NCBI taxonomy): Eukaryota > Metazoa > Chordata > Aves > Passeriformes > Thraupidae > Geospiza > Geospiza fortis. Next base: position 163,264 of record NW_005054580.1, read on the forward strand.
CTGGATCGGCCCTGCCTCGCTGCAGGCACATCCTGACTCACCTTTCCCTTCAGGTGTCTCCTTACAGCTGCTGGGAGGCTTCTGGCTCTTGGTTAACTCATCAAAGTTTCATTTCCCCCTCAGGTGCAGAGAAACACGAGCCCCTCCCGTGGATCAGGGTTATTATTACCTCACCCCGTTTAATTTGCAGGGCCTGTGCTCAGTGACAGGGGACAGGTTCCAGCCAGCAGGAAGGGTCTGCATCACCCTTCAGCACCCAAATTCCTCTCAGAGCTCCCAGGAAGCTTCCAAGGTTGGGAAAATCTTTTCCCCTGAGCCACAGGAGTTGCTGCCTTTTTGTGAGGCCACAGAAATTTGGGCAAGGCAGGTGAGGCATGAGGCACTCACAGGGCCCAGCTCCAGCACACACCAAACCAGGGCACTCTGGGGCTGCCAAAAGGAAGGATTTACTCTAAAATTCAGAGACTCATGGGATCACTGCGGTTGGAAAAGACCTCCAAGATCATTGAATCCAACTTTGAAGCCAACGCTGCCAAGTCCACTGTCAGAACTCAGTACATCCCTCTGGGTGTCCAGAGTTGCCGAGGACCCCGCCGGGGGGCTCGGGGACCCTGGCACAGCCCAGAACACCTGGGGATTTGATTTTGACCCCTGGAGCAAGTTACCAGCTTTGTATGAGGACCTGAAAGTCACACAGGTTTGAATAGTATAATAATAAAATTATCACAGGGTGAAAATGTAGATTTTAGGATTTTTGGTATGGGGGTTATGGGGACAAGATGGAGGAACTTGGGCGTGTCTAGTCTTTCCTCTTCTTCTTCTTGTTCTCCATTTTCTGCAGTGATGTTGGCACTTTGGGATTGGTCTAGAGTAGAAGTTCACTGTCTAACATAGGTGATAGGTATTGGGAATTAAGTGTAAATATGATATACGTAGTTTGTAGTATAAAAGGACAACACCGCCTCGAGGGTGGTCAGAGTGCCTGTGGTTGCCCTGCTGAGCAGATCTCGGCTGAGCAGAAAGAAAATTTTATAGATAAGAATTAATAAACAACCTCAAGACCGAAAAGTGAAGAGTCCAGACTCGTTCTTCAGCCGCACAGGCCGAAACAGAGACATGCTGCACATCTCGGGGCAGCAATCAACAACAAGCTACCCAAGAGTCCACCCCGTCCCCAGGCCCCACATCTGCATGTTTCTAAAAGCTTCCAGGGATGGTAACTCCACCACTCCCCTGGAGAGCCTCTTCCAGTGCTTGAGCCCTTCCATGGAGAAATTTTTCATCATATTCAATTTAAACCTCCCCTGGAACACCTCGAGGCCATTTCTTCTTGTGGACCTCGTTCCCTGGGGGCAGAGCCCGACACCCCCTGGCTGTCCCCTCCTGTCAGGAGTTGTGCAGAGCCAGAAATCCCCCCTGAGCCTCCTTTCCTCCAGCCTGAGCCCCTTTCCCAGCTCCTCCTCATGGGGCTTGTACCAAAGGCAGCCACAATTTGCATCACACCCCCAAAACTCAACCATGTGAGGGGGAAATTTCATGGGCACCACTGGTAGGGATTTGGGGCAGGAATTTTGATCTGATGCAGCTCCAGGCAGCAACACAAAACTCTGGAAGGAAAAAATCAAGGAATGGAAGGAGCAGACGTGAACAATGCCTTTTTCCACCACAGAACATTGGCGCTCAGTGGTGGGGCAGCTCCAGCACGGCAGGGATGGCTGGGACAGCACAGGGAAAAGCTGCAGGGATTTCAATAATCCAAATAACAGCTACCAGGATCTGCTGGATTCCTGAGTTTGAAATGATGCCCTGTAGCTCACTGCCAGGAGGGCACACAAAGGACAGCTCCTGTCCTGTGTTCATTATGTGTAAAATACACCTGAGGAGCCTCCAAAGGCAAGGAGAGACTGCAACCCCAAGAGCTGCTTTTTCTCTAAGATAAAATTTGTCCATTTAGACACCATAAGGCTGAGGAACAGACTGTCTAAAGCATCCATGGCCACCCTTATTTTCCTGACCATAGTCCACATAAAGCTGGAATTCAGACATCAGTCATTCAGACTCTCCCATTTCTGTTAATATTTTCCTTAAATACCACAAACAAGGGTAAATTCTACAGATGATTTTATTCTTTTCTCTAAGTCCTGGTGAAATTACTCACCCACTCAGTCTCATCTAAAAAACCAGAGTATATTCATCTTTAATAATGAAATTTATTTCCTTGTAAATCATTTAGAAATCATGGAAAATGACATCCAGTGTTCAGTTCAAACCAAAACGTTTCCCTCCTCCAGTGACCCAGCCATCACTCAGGATCCTGCCCCACAAAATTTTGGGGCTGTTTTTTTTTTTTTTTAACTCCCACTGAATGCCAGAAATGAGCAAACTCTTCTAATGAGGGAGAGAAAGAGGAAGGAAAGGAGACAACGGGGAAAACGATGAAATTGGATTTTAAGCGTTTTGTAGAGATAAGGGTCAGCAAAGTGTATGGAAATGACAAAGATGTGGGGAAAGGGGCTGAGCTCTGGGGCAAGGCAAGAGCTTTGCTCTGCGTAAATCCCATAAATTCTGAGGATTCACTCCCATAAATCCTCAGAATGCATAGGAATGCACAAGAGGGGTCCTCCTGATCTCCCAAGTCAGCAGCTCTGCTCAGAAAGGTTATTTTGATTATTCCTTGGGGGTTTCTGGGCTCGGCCAGGCTGGAGGTGGCTCATGGCGCCCAGATGGCACACATGAGGGCATGAGCACAGGACACCTGCCCCCAGCAGCACCTGAGCCTGGGGATGCCTCTCCTGCTGCCCCAGGCATGCTGGGTTTTTATCATGTTAAACACACCCACTCCATCTCCTGAATATCATTGTTTTATTTCTCCCTGGAGCCCTGTGACAACAATGAAAGAGCATTGCAGATGAAGGCAATTTAAAACATCATTTCTGTGTGAGGATATAAAACATCCAAGGACGTGGAGAGGAGCCGATGGGGACTAAAAAACATGAATGGAAATAGGAGCTCAGCAGGACTTCAGATTTCACAGATTCCCAGCACAAGCAGCAGCCTCCCATCTTGTGCTCAGCGTGGCAATAAAAGTCACAGACTGGCTGGGTTTAGGTTCATTTCTCCACACAAGCATGAATATTTTATTTAAGTGCTTTTCTAGGTCAAAGCTGTGCAGTACAACTTTGCTTGACCTGGGTGTTTAGAACAGATGTGCAGATTCAGGTTAAATTTACATACAAATATTGCACACAGGTTCAGGAAACACTGTGAAAATTTACTGATGCTTCCAGCACTTGAGTAATTTCTTAAGGGTTCATTTTCCAAAAATTTTTCACCAAAATTTGTGGGAGAACAAAAGTGATTGCATAGAAAACTTTTCCTACAATGCTGTGCAGTATATTAAATTCATTTATGATTTAATCTGGCATTGTTGCCTTTTTGGAGGGAGAAAAAGAACACAGAACTGGAGAAATGCCACTTAATGAATTTTCTCTGTTCCTTATCTTCATCTGCCAGTTCCTGCACGTTGAATATAAAGCCATTTTTTCAATTAATGCCTGGAAAATTGTATTTCTCTGACAGTCATCTCCACTGCAACCAAATGGAGCATGACAAACACAGAATGATTCTGATGCTGCAAAAATAGCAAAAGCACAGCACATCTAACACAACAATAAAAAAAAATAAAACTTTTAAGAGAATGTTTGAAATTGGCTCAAATTAGGAGCTGAAGAATGTAGAATTTACATTTGCATTAATTTAACAAATAAAGCAGTCATTGCTTATTAAATTCCTTCTGTGCTTTTTCTCATGCAGCCAGAAAATAAAATAAAAATTTCAAATACCAAAACCTGTAAATAATGGTATTTTAAAAATAAAATGTGAGATTTGTTCAGCATGGAAAGGAAAGGCTTCCAGGGACGTTGTGGAAATGAAGGGAGAGAGGAAAGGCAACTATTTTGATTAGAGATAATTAAAAATTAGGTATGACAGACCTGAGTTCTTCCTGTGAGAACCCATGGCTTTATCTCTGAAGCCAAAATCCCCTTGGCCTCAAACTCTCTTCTCTCATGATGAGCACTCCCACCATCACAGAAACTGAAGAATAGAACACCCCAAAGAATCCCTTGGACAGTTATTTCATTTTCCTTGCCTGGTTTCACTGTTGTATGTATTTCCCATAGAGCTCCCTGCCATTCCTGGTGCCCCACAACAATTCAGGAAACCCTGCCCCAGACCCACAGAGCTCTTGCAGCCTCTCACATCTTCCTGATGAACATTAATTACAAATATCAGCCCAATTGCTGCTGGGGTAACAAGGACAATTCAAGTCCATCACTAAATATTTTTAGTGGGATTTGACTCTCTGTCTTTGCCAGCAGAGTTTTGCTCTGCTATTCCCTCTCCAACAAGCAAGAAATAGCTTGGCTTCTTTCCTTCCATCTCCTCACCAGCAATCTAAGCAGCTTCATCTCCGCAACAGTGACTGAAGGAGCTGGAAATGTCACATTTTCAATTCAAATGAAGAGCTTGGAACCAACAGATTCAGTTCCTGAGGTCTGCCTCAGGAAACTGCCCCAGCCTAACTGGGGAAGGCAGGGGGACACTCCCAGTAAACTGCTCTGGTTTGGATCAAATGCTCAGGAAGGTCTGGTTTGTCCCTAAGGTGTAAAGATGTCATCACTGTGATGTAATCCAGCATCAGCCTCCCTTATTTCCCCCTGGGAAGTGGGACTGGGGGAAAGAAAACATTACATTCCCTCATTTTCTGTCTATCCCTTCCTAAAGCCCCAACACCATTCAGGAATTCTTCATGACCCTTGTTTATCGAAGGAAAACAGGTCAGGAATCCTTCATGACCCTCATTTATCCTAGGAAAACAAATTCCTTGAAACCCACAAAACCACAGCTCGCATTAAACTGACACGAGAGGATTGGTTTCCAAGTGAAAACTACCCCAAAGATGGGAAACATAAAGTGGAAATGTTCACCCCTGGAATGGGGCCCTCCCAGTTTCACCAAGATTTTCCATGCAGTACATTGAAATTCTGTTCAGGTCATATTAAAATAAAGTCAGTTGAGAGAATGCTGTCCATCAGTAGGAGAGAGTTTAATGAGAGCATCATCTTATTCCAGCAAGGTGAATTGGAATTTCACTACTGAATGAACCTCAACAAATAATAATTTCCTTCTAATCTCAGGACTACAAAGCTGTCTCTAAGTGTAATGAATCTCATTACCCTTTTTCATTAATATCACTTGAATACTTTTTTTTAATAAAGGTTAAGAAATACATCCAAAAATTAAAAGCCTTTGGCATTACAGTCATCTAAGCACGTGTCCTGCAAGCTTTATGCTGCTGCTGGGACTATTCCTGTGGGCAGAATTTGTAGGACCAAGACCCTCCTGGACTCAAACACTTTACAGCCACATCCAGACAGCCAACACAGAGAAAAGACGGCACAGAAACAGGAAATTAATTACCTCCCTCTCCACTTCCTCATTAATCATCCTCCCTCTTCACATTTGACAGCAACGAGTGGCCCAGGCGCCCTGTGCTGCCCTCTGAGTTCTGCCACCCCAAATCCAACAACTGGACCCCAAAAGCCCTCCTAGAAACCTTCCCTCTGAGAGGGTGCAACCCAAGCTATCCCCTGAGCCACACAAAGTATGCAAATTCCTCTCTAATTCCCTGACCTTTCAAAAAATAAAGGAACTGAAGAGCTTAACAATTGTTCTTACAGACTGATTGTCTAATGCCAATGTTAGGAACAGGCACAGAACAACTTGCACTTGTGCCATGAATTCCCATCCTTCAATCTGTAGAAATTCCAAAAAACTTTATCTCAATTTGATGAGGCAGGGAAAGGCTGAGGTTGCTGCCCCAGACAGGTTGGGGGCAGTTCAGGGCAGTGAATCCTCATCATCTGGGATTGCTGATTTACATTTACACCAGGCAGGGCTTGTTACTGCCCAGAAGCACTCAATGCTCCATGACATCTCTAATTCCCCATCAGCCATTCAGGGTTTTATTTCTTCCATCATCTTTTAATTCCTTTTTTAAAGTCGAATTGCCCTGAAATGAAGCCATTGAGCAGGAACAAACAGTTTACATAAGACGAGTAATAACAGCAGCACCAGAAACGGTTCTTGAGAGTGGCTGAAAACAGCCCCAAAAAAGCCACTCATGTGAAAGACATGCCATGATTTCATAATAATCTAATGACTGGACTTATGTGCAGCACAGGAACACGAGCCAGGACTGGGGCAACAGATGAGACATCAAATATTAAAGGCAAGACATGCACTGTAGCAGATGACTCATGGTTTTCTGGCCCAAACAGAGAGCAAGAAGCTTTCTGCAAAGGCTGATAAAGCATTCAGTGAGAGCTCAAGTCCAGGATGAAGAAAGAGGAATCAGGAATTTTTTTATTTTTTTTTTTTTACAAATGCTCTGCTGTCAGTGGGAATGTGGCTGCTGAGAGGGAAGAGAATCATCCCAGCAGAAATCATTCCTTCAGCTCTTACCCCCTCTGATCATCATGCAACCATCCACACATGTCTCACCTCAGTACCCCAGGCTCCTGGAAACATTTTTCTTTTGCTCTATCATGATATAACATCAAGTACAATAAAGCCGCTAGATTAGGGGCAATGATTGTAATAAATACTAATAATCTAGAAAAAATACTAATAAACTAAAATTAATACCCATCATCCCAACCATCACCAACTAAATAATAAAATGCCAATAAAAATCCATCTTTGCAGTAGATATGTAAATACCAGAGCAGTAGCAGCACAGATCTTCACCCAGCACTGAGACAATGAAACTGAAGGTTCTGGAAGGGTTTGGCAGCCAAGCCAAACAATCCCAAGGCACTGGGATACCCCACAGCCACTGGATCCTCCAGGTTTGTTCAGCATCACACACCCTCAGCTTCTGCACGGTGTTGGGGCTTTTAGGAAGGGATAGAGAGAAAATGAGGGAATGTAAGGCTTTCCTTCCCCCAGTCCCATTTTCCAGGTACTCAAAGCCTTGAGAATGATTCTTCAGATATTTTGGTTGTTTAAACCAAGCCAGGATTTGCCTCCCACAGAAGGTAACGTTAGGATTTGGACCATACAAATGCCCTCTGCACATTTTGTATCACCCACAAAGCCCTGACTTCCTACTCAAACACAGATGTGGGGCCAGTAAAATGATGTTGGCTGAGAGTATACAGGAAACAGTATCAAAAATGTGGAGCATTTTTAATACTATTTCACAGTATCATTCACAGTACTAAATTATAATAATATAATTATTCTAGATAATGTGAAATCTTTTTCTTGCTCTTGATATTTAAGTTAAATCAACATCCCTGGGTTGATTTAACTTAAATTGTTGTTCTTGTTGTTCTGTAGGTCAGGCTTGGAAGCATTAACACATAAATCAGGTCATGGCAAGGAGCACCCATGGAAGTTTAACAGAGGAGATCCAAGGTGATTGTCAAGAAAACAATCAGAGAATAAATGACATCATGGTGTCAACGTGGAAGGCCTTCCTTAATTAACACACTTTCATAACCTCTTAGTACTGTTCTCATTGGACACTACCAAAAATATAATCACCCCTTCACAAAAATTGCCAGTGGCAATTTCAGGAAAAGAAAAGACCCTCAAGTCCATCTGTCAGTGGCTCTTCCCAGCCCACAGGTGAGAGGTGCTGTGGCAGAGGCAGCCTGTGCCAGCCTGGGCAGTGCAGGGCTCCAGGGAAGCATTTCCAGCAGGCTGTTGGCACCAGGGCCAGCTGGGAGCTCCCTGAGGCTCACAAGTGGCGATGACAGCCCTGAAGATGTGAAGTTAACCCAGAGAGGTGCATGGGAGGGCAAGGTCTGAGCCCTGAGAAAGGGACAGGCCTCTGCTTGTCCCCTGTCGCACCTCCTTCAGGATCTGGAGGCAGATCCTCCTGGCCACCATCACATTTTCTGGAAAAATCTCTTTGCTGAGATTTCTTCTCCTAGGAAGCTGAGAAGCCTCAGAGAAAAAAATGAAAACAATCATTATCTGATTTGCTTCTCCTGTGTTTTGCTGCTCTGGAATGTGATTGGAGATTGTTTATAACCTGGTCATTGTTTGATTGGTTTCATGGGAATTGTTTTGACTTAATGACCAATCATTGGTCATTTTTACTACTGACCAATCACCATCAGCTGTTGGATTCTGGAGAGTCACAGGTTTTTCATTGGTATCTTGTTAAACCTTCTGTAAGTATCCTTTCTCTATTCTTTAGTATAGTTTTAGTATAGTATTCTTCAATATAATATCATAAAATAATAAATCGGCCTTCTAAGAACATGGAGTCAGATTCATTTCCTTCTTGCCATGGAGGACCCCAAAAATACCACACCTCCTCACCTAGGAGGACATCAAAAGGGCCGCCTTTCCCTTTGGGCAAATTACAAGGGCTTTGTAAAACATCAGGGTGTACATTTAATCCAGGGTGGAAAGTACCTAACATTACAGAAACAAATTTCTCTCTTAATTTTAGAGATGAGAATCCCTCTAGAAATTGGAACTATTTGACTCCAGCCAAATTTTGGCCCAAGAGCATTTCCTACTTTCCAAAAGAAACCTGGACTAAAAGCAAAGACCCAGGGAATGAAACACATCATCAACATATAGCTAAACTTTATTTAGAGCACCTTTTTGAGGCTGGCAACCTGTACAGACAAGAATCTAAACATGCCATGTCCCATGAAGGTCCTACCTTCCCTTGGCAGGAGCAGTTCCTGGTCTCTAAGCCCTGCAGAGGTTCAGCCAATGGGTTCCAGCTCCACCAAACCACCCACAGCACCCCGGGGCAGAGCAGGGAACACCACGAGGCTGTGCAGGGATCCTTGCAGCAGAGAGAGAGGAAAAGGATGGAGCCACACGTCCCCTGAGTGACCAGGACACTGAGCCTGGGATCTGCAGCCGCTGGGGACCCCACAAACCCACATCCCACTGCTGCTGCACTGGCAGCTCTTCCCAGGTGACACCATCCTTCACCTTTGGTTTTTCTGGGTCTCATCACAGTTTTTGGAGGGACTTCATGTCACTCAGAGTTTTGCATTGTGTTCAAAGGGTGTTGGTGCCACTGAAATGTGCCATGATCTGTGGCCAGGTGACCAATTCAATACAGATGAGGGGTTCCATGGAGAGCCTCAGCTGCCCTCTCACACCAGAAGGTGCTGTCAGGGTGATGTGGCCTAAATTGCTAAAGACTTCTCATGATTTTGTGTGCCCCCTCAGGGTGACACTCCTGGAAACCAGAAAACAGCAAAGGAATAAAGGAATCAAAGACATGCACCTGGGAAAGCATGGCCTGAGTGAGGGAAACATTCTGCAAGACATCAGACAGACTTTTAAATCCAGCATGAGGCTGTTACACAGTATTCTGAGAGTCTCTTTTCCAGGGAGGGGAAAGAATCTCTCCTCTTCCACGGAGAATCTTTCCTATTATTATTTGTCACTGCAATCACCACAGAGTTTCTGTGGCATCAGCAGTTCTGAGGGTCTGGAGCTCAATTTATTTGATGGAATCTATTGAAAATGTTAAAAGTGACACAGCATAACAACAGATGCTCTGACAACAACAGCAGCGTGGAAAAGAGGGGGCTTCTGCTGAGGCCAGGCATGTGTAGGCTAGGCAGTTAATTCCTCACAGGGTGCTTTCATCTTTAACACAAAAAACACAAAACAGAAAAATAAATTTATATTCTGATGGGACACATCTTGGTGAGGTCAGTAAGGAAGTTGAAATGAAATCTCAAAATCCACTTTGCCCAGGCTGCTTCCTTGGCATGGCTCTTTCCCAACTGGCTCAGATAAAACAACAAATAAACCAAACTGCACTTTGCTGAGGTGTTACCTCCATGTGCTGCTACTTGGCAGCTCCTAATGTCCCTGTCAGTGTCACCCAGTGCTCCTGTGAGCAATGTCACCGTGTCACCCACACAGTGCTGGCCTCTCCAGCTCTGCAGGGCTGAGCATCCCTGCTGTGTATCCAGGGCAGCTAAAAACGAGCGGGAAGGCTGAAGGAAGCACAGTGCTGTGATCATGATGTCACCTGCAAGCAGCACTCAGCACTGCTCTGACTCCTGCAGTGACAGTGATTTCCCTCTGAACATGCTGCCCAGCCTGGGAGGTGATTTGGGAGCATCCAAAGGGAGAAATCCCACAACCCAGGAGCACCTGGCAGCCCTCACAGCACTGCCACTGCTCCCTCTGTGACTCTGCACCCATCATTTCCCATCCAGCCCATCCTCTCCTGGCACCACGTGTGGATCTGCCCCCAGATTCCATCCTGTGGCATGGTGGCACTAATCATTACTGAACTTCTCCAGGTTGTATTCCAGGCCAAATCAAATATTAAATTAAATTACAAAGTCAGCCAAGGGCCCCATGGGTTTGTGATGGCCCCAGGAGGGGCCTGGCTCCAGCAGCACCTTGGAGATGCTCAGGTCAAAGTGGGCTCAGCAAACCCAGACTGAGGGATCCACCTGTTCTCAGGTGAATTTATTTTAATTTCTTTATTTATTCTGGGATAGCTGTTATTTATTCTGGGATAGCTGTTCCCCAATAACCACCATGGATTAACTCCTTCTGGGCAGTTCCCACTCTGCATTCAGAGCCCTCTCCCAGGATGAAGCCCAGCAATGAGTGAATGGGCTGGAAGTCAAATGAAATTGATGGCACAACATAAACAGAGGGAATTGCTGGGCAAGGAAAAGCTTTCAGGCCATGAATGGATTAAATGACTTCTCACTGGAGACCTCCTTTCTGCTAAAAACCTAAACTTCCCAATGTACAATGAAGGTTCATTAACAACTGTTGGGGTTAATTGAGGGGCATTAAGAAAATGCAATATTTGTTTGCTCAGTGAAGCTGTCCAAGGATGTTTGTTGATGAGAACTTGGTGCTTCCACTACAACACAAAATAATACTTTGCTTTCTGCTGATGTGTCTCACGCAAATTTGTAAATATTTGCACACCCTTCAGATCATCCTCTGCCTTTCCTGCAGACTTCAATACAGACTTAGAGGAAGAAGGGAAGTGGAAGAAGCTGTAAAATTCCGTCCAAGGATGCCAACATGAGCTCTGCTCCGGCGACCAGCTCAAAGCTGCGCGCAGATGCACACTCCAAGCTGGGAGTCACTGGGCACTGATATTTCAGCAAGGCAAACAAGCTCCCTCTTGCTCCATTTTGCAGATTAAGCAGAGAAAAGAGCAAGCAGAGCCTCAGGGCTTTCATGTCCTGTGGTAATGAGTTCATTCAGACACAAAAGGTGTTCAGGTGTCCCAGAGCAGGGGATTCACCATCAGCAGCAGCGTTCTAGTTGGGAAGATGGCCCCACTGGAAACAATAGAATTTTATTATTCCAAAGAGCTCTCAGCCTCATTTAAAGCTAATACAAATACCAGGAAAAGTTACAATGTTTTCTCCACTGCTGCTTTAATTTTGAATGATGAGAAAATAGAAGCTGTGACCAAAGCAATCCCAAGATGTACTGAGGGATAGAGCATTATTTTATTCCTATACCCCCATGCAGCAGAGCTCCACCAGGAGCACAACACCCACAGACATGTCCCAATTTAGCACACAAAAAGCCCAGAAGAATAGATTGTCTCTTCCATGAAGCACAAATTGTCAATCACCTTGATTAGCCCTCCACACAATTAACAGAACCTGAATGCCCTAATCACCACTGAACTTCTCCAGGTTGTGTTCCAGGGCAAATCAAAGATTAAATTCAATTACAAAGTCAGCCAAGGGCTCCATGGGTTTTTTATGGCCACCAAACTGGGCCCACTTCAAGTCCTCCTAGATCACAGCCATGACCAAAAAAAAAAAAGTGGGAAACACTTTTGGGGTACAAAAGATGGAGTTCCAGCAACCCAAAAAGCCCCTGAGAATCACTCAGATGCCATGGAATCCATTCAGGGTGACAAACGGAGGGAAGTGTCTCTGTTCAAATCTCTTCACTTTTTTGGTCACAACATCTATGTTTTTGTGGTTTTTCCATTATGAATGACTTTTTCGTCTATTTTAATTAATTACTCAATTAATTTTTGCTCTGTGGTTTGAGACATTGAACATTCTGTTTGTCCTTTGGCCAGTGCAAATTGAGGATTTGAGGACGCAGTTCTGATCAGAGCTCTGGCAGAAGTCTGCTCACATTGCAAATGTTCATGTATTTGTGTGAGACACATCAGCAGAAATCAAAATATTGTATTTTATCATAGTAGAAGCACCAAATTCCTCTTAAGAGACAACCTTGGACAGCTTCACTGGATAAACAAATGTTGCATTTCCTTAATGCAGGCTAAATAACCCCAACAAGTTATTAATTAATAATTAACCTTCATTATACTTCTTCCACTTCTCTTCTTCCTCTAAGTCTGTATTGAAGTCTGCAGGAAAGGCAGAGGATGATCTGAAGGGTGTGCAAATATTTACAAATTTGCGTGAGACACATCAGCAGAAAGCAAAGTATTATTTTGTGTTGTAGTAGAAGCACCAAGTTCTCATCAACAAACATCCTTGGACAGCTTCACTGAGCAAACAAACATTGCATTTTCTTAATGCCACCAAATAACCCCAACAGTTATTAATTACTTTATAACTGTAAATTAATTAATTAACTGAATTAATTAATTAATTGTACATTGGGAAGTTTAGGTTTTTAGCGGAAAGGACGTCTCCAGTGAGAAGTCATTTAATCCATTCATGGCCTGAAAGCTTTTCCTTGCCCAGCAATTCCCTCTGTTTATGTTGTGCCATCCATTTCATTTGACTTCAGCCCATTCACTCATTGCTGGGCTTCATCCTGAGAGAGGGCTCTGAATGCAGAGTGGGAACTGCCCAGAAGGAGTTAATCCATGGTGGTTATTGGGGAACAGCTATCCCAGAATAAATAACAGCTATCCCAGAATAAATAAAGAAATAATTCACTTGAGAACAGGTGGATCCCTCAGCCTGAGTTTGCTGAGCCCACTTTGACCTGAGCATCTCCAAGGTGCTGCTGGAGCCAGGCCCCTCCTGATCCCCCAGGATGGAATTTGGGAGCACATCCACACAATAATTTATGTTTTAGCGTAATATAATTTATTGTGTTGAAATAACACAATAATTTATGTTGTTAAATTAGAAACAAATTCTTGCAAGTAAAAAGAAACAAAAAGACCAAGAAGCAAAAAAAAAAAGGCAACTAAACCCAATATTCTTATTATACCAAAAGGGAGCAGAATTCTGAGCACTTAAGTACTTTTATCATGTAACACAGAGGCATAGATTTAGATAACAACCACTTAAGGAATTAATTACATTCTTTACACCAAAAGAGATGGAAAAATGAAGTTATCCCAGTTATGCTCCCCCCAAGGAAGGGAACACTTAAAACATTTTCTGAACTTAGCATAGAATTGTTCACTTGTCTCATTAGTAACTTAATTGGAAATTCGAATTTTGATTTTCAGTAGGAGAGTAGGTTTTGCTCTGCTCTGTTCCTTGACTTGTCAGGTTATTTCTTCTTGTGCAGTTCCTGCCTCTCACAAAATGTTTTGGGGAAAGTCAGTCCAAATTCACGGTCCAAAATCTTATGCAAATTACTACCAGCCAAGTGCTGTACAAATATTATGAAACAGAAGTCTCCCCAAGTCCTTTTCAATGGCTGCTGAACGCAGCAGGATCAGACACTTTCTATTTTTATTGAAGCTCAGATTTCCAAGTTGGTAGAATAAAAGGCATTGGAATAAGTCTTTCTGAAATAGAAAAAAAAAAAGATTCTGTGCCTAAGAAAAAAATGCTTTGGGAAACTGGCAATCATCCTAAAACCCAAAATGTTCCAGAAACACAGCCTGTGATTCAAAGGCACTTTGTCATCTGTACAGTTTTGCTTATAGCTGCATTGCAGCATTCTCTTCAGGACTGCTCACTGCTCTTGGAGGATAAAATGACCCAAGTGCCTCCTCTGTTCCATCATTACTCATTAATGAAGGGCCTGAGCCTAGAGATTGGCATTGCAGGAGAGGAGGAAGCTTCATTAACACATCCCTTCAGCACCACGTACCAAACCAACACCAACCAGGAGGCAAGAAAATCAGCATTTCAGTGGCTGCCTCAGCAGCATTCAGAGGCTGTTAGCAGCTCAAAAGGCACTGAAAATGCTGCTCTGCTCTGAAATCATCCTGGAGAATGCAGGAAGTGCAGAGAACCAACAGGGCTGAGGATGAAGTCATTGCTTTCAGCAGACATCTTGAGCACGCATCTGTTTTCTCCAGGTTATGTAAATGATGAGCAGAGAGGAGCTGAATGCTGAAATACTCAGGGTGCTCCAAGGCAGACTTTGTGTGTCTGTGTGTGTCCTGCCTAATTCCAATATCCCTTTTGTGAAACAAATTTATGTTTTTCTCTGCCTCCCCATGCACCTTCAGTGCCTACTGCTCTTCCTAAAGACCACCTGAAGAGATCTCCCCTCCCTTCCTTTTCCATGTTCCTCAATTTCCCCTTTATTTTATCTCAGAGAATCTGATAAATAGCAGACAGCTCTTCCTCCTTCCCTCTGAGCTCCCGCTGCTCACCCTCTCCTTCTTAATCCCTGCACTCTGTCCTCTGAGGCACAGCTCTGATTTAACCTCACACACCTCTTTGGGAGGGGTTTTTTTTTCTTGTTTTCCCCTTTTTAATCAAGAAGCAGGAGGACAAAGCACACAAAACGCTGGGAGATGAGCATGGAGCAACATCCATACCCTGTCAGGAGTGTCTGCAAAGACAACCATGAGTACCACACACTCTGCAGGCTCATTTCTTCTTCAATGAAGAAGAAAAGCCCTCTCAAGGAAACAAAACATTCCTCACATAGCAAGACTTTGAGAATCTTAAAAAAAAAAAATCTTCTATTCATTTAATGATTAGGAAAACCAGCAGACAACAGAAAAATTCAGGAGTAATTACGTGAGCCTATTAATAGCAAGTGCCAATAAGTTTCCATTTCTGTGCCCCTCATTAGAAAAATGAACAATTTCTGGAATTGTGGAAACAGGCTTGCAGAACATAAAAAGACTGTAACAGCATTAATCTTTTAGCTTCCTGAGCTTTGTCTGTAGCACAGCCTTTATTTGCAATTAAGCTTAGTGCATATGAAGTTCACTGCCTGCCAGCCCTCAGTGCCTGATCCAGACTTGGTGGGTAATTCAAGCTCCTTCTCACTGACCTACCAAACTCTGACCTGTTGGACCTGGCTGGTAAAAGTGAGAAGGGATTACAATTTCATTCAGATGGTGATATCTGAGCAATTCATTCAACAAGGGGACCAATTATGTCTGATCCCCTCACCTTTCCCCCTGCTTCTGCACTGGACTGATTTGCCAGGAGAAGGTAATCCTGAGTCAGGGGGGGAATTTGATCACAGTGACCTGAGATGAAAAGTGCTGGATCTTGAAAATGATCTCAAATTCATCCAGTTTGTTCAGCTGTTATAGAGTGATGCTATGAAAGCAGAGGTTCTTTGCCTGGAGATAAATATCCACCACACTCTTATTTATTTACATGCAGGGGCGATGATGCACACGAGACCATCATGTGCAAAATGATGGGGAAAACAAAAACAGGGAATGTTTGAGTGGTGCTCTGCTGTGCCAGAACATTAAATCTACAAAACAAGGCATCCTCTGCCACTGCTTGAAGGCAACAGGTGATTCATTAACAGCCCAGTCCACCTAATACACTGTTCTCTCCTGAACACAGAATTAATTAATTAATAACAACGTTCTATA
Organism: Geospiza fortis; assembly: GCF_000277835.1. Taxonomy (NCBI): domain Eukaryota; kingdom Metazoa; phylum Chordata; class Aves; order Passeriformes; family Thraupidae; genus Geospiza; species Geospiza fortis. The sequence continues at coordinate 179,063 of NW_005054580.1, forward strand.
ACCAAATACAGCCACAAATGCAGTCAGCATCTAACCAGAACCAACAGAGAGCAAACTCCTCCTCAAATGATGCTTGGAAAGTTGTTGGGTGCCTTGGTTCTCTCACCAGAAAGCGCTTTGCTCTGCCTGTTACTGCACTTGATTCCTCTACTTCCCCATGCACAGAGCTCACCAAACCTCCCCAGCCCAGCCATGGGAGGAAGGATGGCAAAGCCACAGGACCTGGGGGGCAGCCCCAGCCCCCCAAGCCCCAGCAGGGCCCTGTCCATGCCCCACAGGCTGGGACCCAGGGCTGGCACCCAGCTCCACCATCCAGGAAAGCAAGAACACCTGCTGCCAGCAGGGATTTCCAGCTGCAGTGAGGATGCAGATGCCTCCGGGACTAGATTACTTTATCAACACCTCATTTAGAGCCTGATCCCAGCCCTGAGGGCAGCAGCAGTTTTGCTGCAGAGGGTTCAGAGCCCAGGGATGCTGCCCAGCAGCAGCTCTGGCTCCAGGGGTGACCCTTTCCTCCCCAAAAGAGCCACCACACTCTGCACTCCCCACGGCTGACACCACAGCAACCAGATGCAATTGCCCAGTTTTAAATCCTATTGAAAAATCTCCTTACACATTCAAAAGAAGCAATGCCAGTCATTAGGCTCCGTGTCAGCTTCCCCCTTGGGAATTCCCTATAATACCCCTTTAAAGCATCTCTCTGGGCTCTGGCACTCTGCTCTGGCTGGGCCACACAGTCCCCCTGCCCCTGAATGCAGACTGCAGCTGCTGTGCTTTATGTAACCCTGCTTGCTGCAGCACCACAGCACCCAAACACAACATTTCCACACAGAACCACGTCCAGAGATTTGCCTTCTGCTGGTTTTGGGTGAGTAGCTGCCCTCCCAAGGCCTCAGCTCCTTCAAGCCGTGTTCCCTGAGGCTGGAAAGCACTGGATCCTGACTTTATCAAGCTGCTGCCTCCAACACCCTTGGCTTGCCCTTGAAAAGGCTTTCTGCAGCCATGACTCACTGCTACAGCACAAACCCCAGCCCAGCGCCAGGGAGCTCGTCAGGGAGGGACATTTCCATGAGAGAGGGACAACAGGGACCTTCCTGGGGCAGGAGAGAGGACACTGAGCACCCACATCAGTGCTCTTGATGTTAAAAACAAGAAAAAAGGCATCTGCTGTTCAATTTTCCTGGCTCCAAAGGCACTTTCTGGATTCGCAGCTTCATTCAGCTGCAGGAAATAAAATGGCACAGCCAAGCTTGGGCCTTGCAAGCAACCACTTAAAGGGGGAAAAGTGCCCAGCAGGAAGGATTTGAATCTTAGAAGTACTGGAAGAAAATAAGAAATGGCAAAGGGGCAGGTAATGAAGCTGTTTGCAGCCAACTTTGCTTTTCAAAGCCCACACCACTGGATGTTTGCCCTTCAGAACAAAACTCCTTTCACACTACATGTATTTCTGGAAACTTCCAGGTATAATTTTCCTAATGGCATAAAATAGAACCCCAAGTGTTCTGGTGCTGCAACAGACCATGAGGATTTTTGTTAACAGCAGAATTCTGTCTGGAAATTGCCTTTGGATGGAGGAAACAAGCTGCCCAAAAAGCTGCAATTCCAGGAAGGATAACACAGGATGCTTTCTGGAACATATTTATTTACCTGAAAACCATGTGTGGTCATTAGGCTGCTTGTTTCCCAATAAATAGGAATATATAATCTGTAATCTGTGGGATATCAGCTGAGCTTTCCATGTTCTCCCCCTCTCCTGTGCCCACTCGGTGCTTACAAATTGTGATGAGACATTGCTGCACTCTCTGGCACAGTGGGGATTTGAATTCTGATTGAAGACCAGCAAAACACAAACACATGGAAAAATAAAGCCATTTACATCTCAGTTTGGCATATCCCATGCTCTATACAACTAATTATGGATCTCTGAGTGCATTAATTTTCCCTGGAATTCCCTTGCAGTGGTGGCACCGAAGCCAAGTGTGAAACACCCTGTGGCCAGTCCCAAGCCAGCCAGGCAGGATTCCAGATGTATTTCCCAGCAGAGTCACACAACCTGCTGTGCTGACACTGGGAACTGGAGAGGGTGACAACAGCTCCAACTTGGAGCATCCAAAGTGTTAAAAATAATAATTTAAAAAAGAAATTAAAATTAAAAAAAGAAAGCCACCAGTGCTGTCCCAAACAGTGCACGAGCACAAGCACCCACCTAATGAAGGAGCAGGGCTGTGAAAATCCCCAAAATCCAAAGGATTTTTCCCCAGCAGTGCAGTGGCAGGCAGAGGTTCACATGTTAATGGTCTGTACAAAAGCCAGCGATGGTCAAAAGGTTGTGTTTATCCTCGTAGCAAGGATTGTTTATCCTCACAGCACACCCTGGGCTTTTACAGCTCCAATGTTTGCATAACATAATGCTCAAGCCATTAACAGCAGAATCCTTCTTGACCCTTACATGCCCAGGTATTGCCAGTGTTGGGCTTCTCATTAATCCCAGGAAGTTTTAGTCCTGGAGAAAAGAGGAGAAGCTGATCCAGCATGGATTACACATGGCTTGTGCAATAAACGTCACACCACAGATCAGGAGTGTTTGCTCTTGCTCAGCTCACACATATCTGTCACATAATTGTGCCTTTGTGTAAACAGAGGCAGAGAGAATGTACACAAATAATATCCACAGATGTAGGAACCATGTCAGGAATACCACAGGGAGGGGCAAGCTGGGAATGAGAACACTGATGAGAAACATGAACCACAAAGCTCTGGTGCAGGCTCAAAAGGTAAAACCCACAGGAGTGCATTTAACTTCTTTTTTTTTTTCCCTTCTTTTTTTTTTCAATTATACTTGCACAAAACAATATGACCTCTTTGCAACAAAGGACCAGACTGATGGAAACCCATCTGCAGAGAGTGGAGCTGCCCTGTGGGGCTCACACTGGTTTAAATCAGCTTCTCCTGAGCCCTGAGATTCCCTGGCTCCCTGTCAGCACACGAATTTCATGGAGAAATCCAAAGCAGGCTATTCCAAATGAACAGCCACACACAAGGAGTGGGGTTTTGAAAATTCTTCTTTCCAACATGCAACACAAAATTAGGGATGAGTAAAGGCACTGTTTTCATGGCCATGCTGGATCCAGTTTGTCACTTCTGTTGTGGATGGGAAGGATTTCAGAAAATTAAATGTATTCTAACTTCCAGTCACTTCTAAAATTACACACACTTGAAAGATCACATTAAAGGTCCTTTATTTTAGATCTCCTCATGCCATAAATCTCCAGATCTGGAAAAAACATCAGACCTCCAGGAATAAGTGCAAAAGCATTATCTCTAAAAAATGTCAGAAAATAAATAACCACGGACTTGTGGATCTGAAGCTGAGAAAACAAGAGGCATGGAGACAGGGATTTAAGCATTGTGGGAGGATTTTAAATGTTGTAGGGGGATTGTATTAATTTCAGTCTTGTTGTAAATCTTATTGCAGTGATAATGAAGATTTCTAATGGCTCCCATGTTTCACTGATTGCTCTTGGGCACAGCTCACACTCACATTTATGGCAAGAAATAAAATGTTGCAAAAGCAACATTATTTTTTTCCTTGAAAAAAAACACAAATAACCTGGTCTGACAATAATTTTCTTTTATCATCAGCAAACTAACAAAATGGAGCAATCTCAGGCATTCTTGGCAGTTTGCAATATAGAAAAAAACACCAGAAAATACCATGGGGATGCTTATATTTAGATTCCACACACTCACACACAAAAGTCACAACCTGATCTCAGGCACAGGAAAGCAAACAGGCTCCTCTCACTGATGCTCCCCAATTGTTTGGTTTTTACCCCCTTAGCTATTTTCAAATGTCCTGTTCCTGCCTGAAGGGACACAGGAAAGACGGAGAGGAACTTTTTACAAGATCCTGGAGTGGCAGCACAAAGGGGAATGGCTTCACACTGAGAGTGGGTTTAGATGGGAAATTGGGAAGAAACTGTTCCCTGGGAGGATGCTGAGGCCCTGGCACAGGTGCCCAGAGCAGCTGTGGCTGCCCCTGGATCCCTGGAAGCACCCAAGGCCAGGCTGGATGGAGCTTGGAGCACCCTGGGATAATGGAAAATGTCCCTGCCCATGGATGGAGGTGGGATTGGATGGGCTTTGAGGTCCCTCCCAACCCAAACTATCCTGGCATTCAATAAATCATCTTTATTTTCAGTTAACTGCTATATGCTGGTGTTTTAATTCTCAGTTTCTAGCAGAGCAATTTAACTTCAAATATGATCTTGAAGTTAACTTCAATTGAGCTTCAAGTATGGTCTGCTCTGTAGCCAGGAATTTTCAGTGCTACTTCAATTACAACCTTACAGACTCCAATAAAAACAACTTTGGAAAACACAAGTTGCACTTACATGTTACCAAATTGTCCTGCATGACTAAGCTGATTTCTAAATAATGACCATTCACTCTTTTTTAAATAAAGCTAATTACAGGGTTGGATACAAATGTTTGTATAGGCAAGGCAAAAAGCTGCAACTGACAAGTAAATTATTCATCTATTCTAATTGCACTGCCTGCAAAAATTGGCTGAAAAAATTAAAATAATAAAATGGTTTCTAACAAAAAACCCTGAGAAGTACTTAAAAGTTAAAAGAGTTGTGGTGTAAAGTTCACTTCTGGTCTTTCTTACCGCTCAGTTTTGGTCCCAGTGCCTGGGAAGATTTCTCTAAGATGTTATAACTTCTCTCACATGGGCTTGTAAAAGTTGTAGTGCCAGGGAAAAAATGTCATTTCCTAAGATGTTACAAGCTGAATATAACAGCAAAATCTTGTAGAGCCCAGAAAGAAGGGTGCTGAGCTCTGCAGCTGTGAGTGTGCACAGAGGCACAACCAACACACCAACACTGCAATCCTGGAGTACAGAGAACAACTCACTCACTCCTGCCACTTAAATCCATGGACAAGGGGCCTTAAAACCACAAGAAATCAAAAATGACAATGAGAGCCACCTAATGTTTGGGGTGCTTCATTTGTTCCAGCTCATTTTTTCCAGCCAACAAAAAGGATTTGAGATATTTTTGTCAGAACTCCGACTGATATTGACTTTTCTGTGCCTTCCCAGCATTAACTGTGGCAATCAAACCTGGAAGAAAGGAAGGCTAAATTCTCTAGTGCATGAACAGTGATAAATGTCAGAGAACTCTGGAAACTGGGGGTCAGATTTCCCAGAATATGTTGCACAAGGTGTCACTGCCACAAAATCTCCCCGAAATCCAGGATGTATCAAAACAGCAAAAATGAAAGACTCCTGCACAGAATCATTTGGGTTCCTTTAAGCAGGAACCACATCTGTGGTGAAAGGAAAAAGAAAGGAAATGCAAAAGAAAGAATAGAACCACCTTATTTATAAAGGAAAAGAAATACCCTCTAACAGGTTTAAGTTCCCATATAGATGTTATTTTTACAAGGTGTTCTATCAGCCAATTTGAGTTCAACTTTTCCATTAAAAACACAAGACATGAGCAGCTGATTTAGGCACTTTGATTTCCAAGCTAAGGGTGATTACCTGATCATGGGAGGAAGAAGTGCATGTGAAGAGGAGCCAGTGGAGGTGCAAAGCCAGAGATTCCCTCAAAGATGCTCAGGGCACACAGAGGAGAGGGGACTGTGTTGGAGCAGAGGCAGGTGCCCTTCACAGCACCCAAAAAAGGAGAGGAAAACCCTGGCAGATCTCCTGGGGTTGAACCAGCATCCCTGGAGGTGCCTGAGCTCCCTCATTTCCAGCACACCCTCCAGCACTTGCACTTTAAAGGCTTTTATCATTATTAAGGATATTCCTGTACATTCATCCCCTTCATTCAACCCCCAGGGCTGATGGAAGGGTGGAAGATGATCCCTGAATACAGAAGCAGGTAAGTTACACCTGCTTCCCAGAGTGACAGGAATACTCTCCAGAGCTGCTGCAGCCCCAGCAGAGCAGGCAGAGGCTGTTATTGACACATTGTCTTGGCTCATGCGAGTTCCCTTTGATGTTTCATAATCCCAAGGGTGCTGAAAACTCAGTGAAAAACACATTCCTCCTCCTACAGATCTGTCTCATCCTCCAGGCACCTCCTCTGCACAGCAAATTGATCCCCAAGAGAAGGGAATGATGACGGATGGCTTTAGAAGGGTGGCAGGAGGAATGGCCAGAGCCAAGGACAGCAGAGTGTCCATGCTCTGGGTCACTGCGGTCACCCCTCTGGGGTTGCTCAGCACTGATCTTGGTACTCTCCCAACCAATCATTTCAACTGCACTGGTTATAATTAGTGACAAATAACTCACAAATGATGAGAGAGAGCTCATCACCAGCACCCCCTGCTCTCAGGACTGCCAGGAGAGGTAAATCACACAGCACATATGCACACAAACACAAACTTCCAAAGCCAAAACCCTCCCAGAACCAGACAGAAGTTCTCCAATGATGCAAATGTGACCTTTCTGCACACATGTTTATATTCCTACAAACATAAATTGGGGAGAAAACCCCAAACCATTGCGGGGTATCACGTACAGCACTGACAGGGCAGTGTTTGCTCAACTGGAAATAACATACATTTATATGTGTGCATAAAATGCTTTTATACTGAAAGCCAGACTGGATTTCCCTGTTAGAGGTGCTGCTGATGGGAAATGTGAAGAATGCCAAACTGTGGGCAAGTCTGAGAGCTCCATTCTGTTTGATTCCACACCTTGAGCTAAGATGGGGAAGCAGGGAAGTGGCTCCAACTGGGAGCCAAACACCAACCCCCTTCAAACACCCCCACACCCGTTTGGAAAGGATGCAAAAGGATAGGAACAACTTAGGGTGAAAGTAATTCCTCAGCTGAACCTGATGCCTTGGTTTTCCACCCTCTGGAGATAGCAAAGCCTGTGGAAGTTAAAGCAGGTCACAGCTGGAGGAGAACGTCACCAGCTCCAACCTCAATAACCCACATCCTCAAGATTTATCTCATGGGAACCAGAGATTGGAGGCAGCAGACGGGGCAGTGAGTGCTGCCAGTGTCTCCATGAGCCCGCGGGGCCGGATAACGTTACCCTGCACCACGGGGATGGTAAACGGAGACACAGCTGGAACCTGAGCTCTGGAAATTTCTGCTGCTGCCTTGAATTGCCCAGGTTTTGCTGGAGAAGAAAACTTCAGCACAGCCATTTCCTGGGCCACCATTTCATAGGTGTTTGGTGCATCTGCTCAAATTCCAGCAAAATCTGAGGAAGTTACGTGGGAGTATTCAAAGGTTCAGGTGGTTTTCAAACATGATTCCACATTCAGGAATTTATGGAATATGCAAGGATGGAGAAGACTGCCCTGCCAGCAACACTCCCAGCAAAGGATTCACAGTTTGCAGAAGAGATCTCGAGGAGAATTCGTGCAGTTTTAATTCCTTCCAGAGGAGGACAGTGGTTTACAACAGAAGGAATTGGCTGGCTGCGTTTCATCTGGAATTGTGTTTCCCATGGTGGCAGTGCAGGGAAAACACCTTGCCCAGGTTTTATGTGAGCTGAGGATGGAAAGCCCCAGCCGCCTCTACCCACGTTGCTCCCAACACCAGATTTTGCTTTAAAAATCCCCTGGAGCTTTACAATTCCTCCTTAATCCAAATGATCCCTGCAAAAGTGAGCTGATGTCAAAACTTATCATCACATTCCTAAACATGGACAACTAGAACCAGTATGCAGAATGCTGAAATATTTTAAGAACTTTTCTAGAATTACTTGTAGGATTCAGGATGTGTCAATGTAACTGTACAATACAGTGATTTTCTGGCTGAGACTGCACCTCTTTAAAGGCTTGATTTCCACAGGGGAAAAAATCTCTTATGTAAAATTTAATATTTGAAATAAAATGCTGAGGAGGCATGTATCTTAATTATTTAGTTTCTGACACATACCCTGCCTTTAAAAATTCAGCGTCTGACTGCAGATCTGAAAGACTTTCCTATAAATAAGTTATCTTCTCTGAAGCTGTAACAAATTTTAACCATTTTGCAATGGTTCTTAGTTGATCAGAGGAAGCACAGGACTATTAAAATGTAAATACCCACATATTTGAATATTATTTTAAGGCAGAAAGCCCTTCCAGGTTGCTGGAATTCTGCAAAAAAAAGGCTCGGGGAGAGCAGCTCGGACAAAAGGAAATTAATTTCCCTGCTCCCAAGTACTTTCTGTCCAACAAGTAAAGCACAAGACTGAGGGAGTAGTTACAGTTTCTCTTATCTACAACAGACCTGTTTCTGCAAGTATCTTCTAAATGGAAAGCATTCTAAATTAATTAAACAAACCTCAAGAGACAGTAAACTAATTATTCTGGGCATACATAAGATGCTGTCGAGTTAATCTCTATGAACACAAGTGAGTTAAGTTTGTATTGACATATTGGGCCAAATTTATTGTCAGAGAAATTAACTTCAGGGGAGTTAAGCCAAGAGTGAATTTTTCCTCATTAAGGAGAAATAGGCCTATTGTCTGAAGTGTGAGGATTTAGAGCCTCTTGGGAAAATCATATTGCACTTGAGTTTTACAAGTGATGAACTCTTGCCCAGAGTTGTGCTTCAAAATGCACAGAATTCTGTTTAACCACCTCAGAGCTGGGCTGTCACATGGGACCCCTCTCATGTGAGCCCTGACCTGAGCACTGGGGATGCAAAGTGTTCTGCTAAGCTGTGGAAATAATTATTCCTGAAGCTTCCCAGCAGCATTCAAAGTGCTTGTACAAGCAGGAGACACAACCCTCATACCTAAATTTAACACAAAGTCCATTTAGTTACCACAAAATATCTTTGTTGTCTACACTTAACCTAAGCGAGATATTTTTGAATGAACAACTCAGAGAAATTTTCATCCACTGCAATTTTTTTCCTATTAAAAAAACAATCATTCACCTAAATTTTATAATTACTGTGCTCTACACAGGGGCACATATTAATATTTAAATTATTTTGTGCAGCGGAGCAGAACTCAAGGAAGTAATTGCTAACACTAATTAAGAAATAGATATAGGAAGGACCCAAACTGGCACAAAAATCATGTCTTGAGATGAGCAGTGCAAGCCCCACCTGCTCAGGAGATGGTCCCCAAACTCCTTCAGCTCTAAAAGTTCACCCAAGGTGACCCCAGAGTCCTTCCCTGTGCTAATGGGACGGATCCCATCACAAGTGGCAGGACAGCATTCCCAGCATCCTGGGGGGCTCGGTACCATCTTTGGTGTCCCTTAGCATCACCCTTCCTTCCAGACCTCTTCTCCAACTAATGGGTTTTTTTTGGAGCTTTCCATCTCCACAATTCAGGGCTACGACTCAGCCCTGCATACTAAAGGCAAAGCATGATTCTTGTTTAATTTATCCTCTTCTCTTTCCACCAACCTCTGGTTCACAAGAGCATCCCAAAGAGAAATCTATTTTCAGCATGGCCAAGAGAAACTCAAGAAGTGCCCGAGGGTGGAGTGAAGCAGGCTTTGGATCGGGCTGGAACTATTGGGAAACGTTTGTGAGAACTGGCACAGCTCCACAGAACCAAGGGAACTCCCTCGACACGAGGCCTCAAAGTCCCCTGAATATTTTCTAAAGTGGTAACAGTTCACCTCTTCTCCTGGAGACATCTGTACCAAGTGCTATTAGTGCTGTCACCTCGACTTGGTTTTCAAGAGTCCTTCCCACAACGTGAGACAGAAAAACTAATCAGAACTCGGCCTGACCTGGGTCAGGAGGGCACACAGCAATTACCGCCCTGCACCCCAGAACAAGCAGCAGAGAGGAGAGCTCGGGCAGGGAGGTTCATCCCACTGGCCCTGGGATCACAACCTGGCACCTGCACCTCCTCTGGCCCCACGCTTTGTGAGCTCCACTCAACAGCAGTGCAAACATCAAGTTTCAACCTTATTTAGGCTTTCTCACCGTTATCTTGGCAAAGGCAGCCTGAGCGTGGCTTTAAATACCTCTGAAAAAAACCACGTTAAATTACATTAGGGAAACATCCAAAATTACTGGTTTTAAACTCAAAACCCCCAGTGCAGAGTATTATGGTAATGACTAAGAAAATTGCTATAAAAGCCAGGAGGTTGTTTTCTTAGCAATACCAAGAGGATCTTTCCCATTGTTCTGCCAAGACTCGCAGCAGTGCCAGAGATGTTCAGCTTTCCCGAGGTTCATCTCTGCACTACAGCTGCTGCTTCAGCCACTGAAGAGTGGCAGCCTCCTGGAGAGTCTTAATTAAATAAAAGGCAATTTTAGAGGGTGGGGGGGAGCATCACTGCTATTTGGATGTCAATTGACACAAAGCTATATTTGCTTTTTGATTATGTATATAAATGGCATTCAAATCAAAAGCAAAATTATCCCTGAATGATTCCACTTAAATTATTTATCACCAGAGTTTAGGCTGAGGTGGTCACTAATTTAGGTTATTTTCCAGCACATTTCCTCCAGGAAAGAGTAAATCTCCAAACTTCAAGCATGGGGATCCTTTTTTCATGGGTGAGTATCTGATGTGTTGGATGTATCTCTAGTGCTGTTCCCAACCAGGATGAAGCACAGCACCCATTTTCCAGGGATAACACTAAAGAGGAACTGGAAGATGGTGCCATTTTCCAGGAATAACATGGAGGAGGAACTGAAAGATGGTGCCATTTTCCAGGGATAACACTAAAGAGGAACTGGAAGGTGGTGCCCATTTTCCAGGGACAACACTAAAGAGGAACTGGAAGATAGTGCCCATTTTCCAGGGATGACATGGAGGAGAAACTGGATGACAGTGCCCATTTTACAGGGATGACTTTCAGGAGGAACTGGAAGCTCCTGCTGCTCACGAGGAGCAACTGAGGCCTAAGGCAAGGGCAGCTCTCACCCAAGAAGCAGCAGCATCCCAATCAGAGTTTATTAAGGGAAATGTTCCCAATTAGAACATTTCTAATGTGAGCACCAGGACAGAAACCTTTCCCCCTCTCTGATGTGTCAGAGCTCTAAGTGCCAGTTGACTGTACAAAATGACAGCTATCCAGGCTCATCCCTTGCAACAACTGGCATCTGCTCTGGAGTCGTTTGAGTTGGTTTGAATGGCACTAATTAGGAGTAGTTACACATAAATGACATCCCAAAGACTTGACACAATAAACATTGCTATCTAGTGCCATTCATTTGCTCTCCCCATTCAAGCACACACAGTATTTACGATAATTTCCATGTTCACCGCCACCTTTATCCCACAAATAAGGTCAGGAGACAGACAACAAATATGGGAAAAACCACATGGAAGTCGAATACATAATAAGTTATCAAGTGCTCTTTAAAGCATGTGGGCCAGGGTTTTGATTGCTCCTGGAAGGTGGATGAGAAGGCTGCCTCCTTGTTTGACCTTGCAGAGAAGCCATTAGGATTCCTCACAAGCACCAGGCAGCTTTATAAACACTATCAGAATTCCTTATCTCTGCCTGCAGAGCACTAGTGAAAAATAAAGATATTTCTATTGTCTCGTGGCTACAGACTGCTAGGAAAGATGATTGGAGCTCTGAGCTACCAACAAGAAACTTCTTAATTTTCCTTTTGCTGACCAAAAGTCCTCTGTTTCTGCCTCAAGAAAAGGCAGCAACACCAAGTGATTTTCTTTGATTTCCACCCTACATTTTTAGCATCTCACTGCCTGTTTTAGCCTTACAGCTTTTCTTTATCCCCATGTCATTGCACGTGTCTTCAACACCTCATACAAACTCTCTCACAGCCATAGTGGCACAATGTTATTTTCAAGCACCTTTAAAATAGTGCTGCTGATTAAATAACTCGTCACTAATGTGATTTCAGGAATCCAGAGCATCTCCTAAGGTGTAACCTTTACCACTAATTGCAAATATAGAACAGAAAATTAAGTCAGGCTGAGAGAATTAAATCAGGAGCTTTCAATGCAATGTCAAATTTCTGACAAACTGCATATTACCAAAGAACAAACTATTTACCAAGTGATTACAAATTTAAATTTTCTTAAGGATGTTTTTGGGCAGCACATTTTGTGTACAGCTTTGCAGAAGATGGAAGGAGAATAATCCCAGTGGATTAAGAACAGTGTGCTCATCAAAGACTACTGGGAGCTGTCACATTCTGAATCCCTTCCACCACCTTTGAAAAACTGGAATGTGCAGCTTCATTTCCACTGTTTCAGCTCTCAGGCAATAAATGCAGACTTTTTTTTTTTTCTTAACTACTGTCATTCCCAGCTTTACATGTGCACACACTTGCAACAACCTGACAGGAAGGCTTTGGAGTCTTCATTTGTTGGAGTCACAGCATAAAAGCCCAACTCCCTGTGCACTGAGCACATCAGCACAGAACAAAGGAGGATGAATAGAGACTTGATTTTGTGTCCCTGCTCATATCACAGAGCACAGGAGGCTCAAACAAAACCTCCACAGATGAACCATTGCTCAGGCACTAATTAATTCTTTTCCAGAACAGAGCCAGTTAACACACAACCTTCTTTTTACTTAACAGCCTGTTTAACTCTCCCTGTGGATGATCCAACTCCAGTTGAGCTATTTGAGCACACACACAGATCTCCTGGAAATGCTCTAAATGACAAAAATGCTCAAAACCTTTCTGAGGTCTGCCAAGGTGAGCCACACTCAGTGTGTCCAAGGCACTGCAGAGGGATGGGCTGTACCTGAGAGATTCCAGAGGTCTGGGAAACATTCCCAAGGACAGATTTTCATGGTTTTGAAAATCTGTCATGGTTCTGTCCCACAAAGGCCATGCTGCCTTCAGCACAAAGACACGTGGGAGTGTTTGACAAAAGCCAGTGTCCCCCTGCCTTTCACCAGGTGAAAAAGGTGCTCTCAACTATGCTTTACTTGTGTCAGCTCTTTAAGAAGGAGATTTTAAATCCATTTTCACCAAAACTGTGTAACCTCCAGAGTATCAAACTTATGAAATCTCAGGAGAAAATATTTTCCATGTAAAGATTGTCCTGTCATGCACTATGAGATGAAGCCCACTTCTATAAACTCAAATACCTACCAGACCATACTGACATTTCCAAAACCAGACAGCTACCTGGGCTTCTGCCTCAACATTGGTGCCAGAACTTCAGCATATTTTACCAAAGCAGGAGTCAAAGCAGGCTAAAAATTATGCAACATTCTTTTTCATTCAACTTGGTGATTATATAATCAGATGATTTTTCAATATCCCAGCAGTACCTCTGTGTATGGTCCCTGAAAAATACATTCTCAGTCCATCCCTGCCCACAGCAGCTGCCTATTCTTTCCTTCCATTAAAAGACCAGTCTGGAGAAAATGGATGTGTCTTTTCCCCTCAAGGTACTCTGTTTTGATAAAGCAGTGCCATTCCCCAGGCACGGCTCCCTGAGTCTATAATAATCATTATTTCGTTAAAGCAGCTGCTGGGCTGAGAAGTCATAACTAGGTTATTTCCTTTTTTAACTTGTTACCTTAAAAGTTCTCTCATCTAACCAACTAGAAAGTTATTTATCACAAATGCACAAATTACATCTGAGACGTGTAAGAATATTCTTAGTAGCAGCATTATATTTTAGGAAATAGTGGGTCAGCTCAGAGTTTTATGTCTGTATTCACCAACCTGTTCCAAAGATGGAATTTTATTAAAGAAATTATTTTATTCACTACATCACTTGTAGCAGCCTAACTGTTAGGAATGATATAAAGATAAATCAATTTTAAAATCTTTTGCTCTCATTTGAGATGGCCAAAGGAGCAAGTGAATTGCAGCACACAACAGGATGGAAAGGTTAAGGGAATAGAGCAAAGTGTTACAGGGCACAAGAGTTATTCACTTCTTTTCATCACTAGGAAATGTGCAAAAGTTCCAGAAAATTCTTTGGAACTGTGAAATAGGAACTATTCAGAGGGTTCATTTGCACAGCAACCCCTTCATACCTACAGGTTATCCCAAAGAACCTGCTCCACACCTGCTCTGTGGCGCAATCAGCACTTTAATCCCTGACAGAAGGTTGGGAATCAGTTAAGAGCCAGAGCATTCTGTTCCACATTGATTATTCACCCACACAAATACCATAAGTGCTAAAGAATATCCAAATGTAAGTGTGAATGACCACATTTCAGTCTAGCATGAATTTTTTAATTGCACTTCAAATTGTGAAGCTGCTGTTCCAAAAAGCAGAATAAAACCACCAGCTTGAGGTTAAGCTGCAGACATCATCCCAAACTCTCCCGAGCAATTTCCATATGGATTCACAATGTCCTGCACTGCTTTTCAGACCAGTCCATCCATAACAGACACACACACCTACAAAATGGTTGTTTTTCCAGCAATTGCCACTTACTCTGATTAACCCCTAACACATTGTCTTTCTTTGTGCCCTGCAAGAATCAAATCCTAGGCTAAAATTAATTAGAAACTCGGAGCAAAGCACGCCTGTGATCAGCCCCAGCACTTCCAGGCACAAGTATCTTTCTTACACTTCTTCCTAGCAGCACTTTCCTGGGTTTGGCTTTCACAGTTGGTTTTTTGGGGTTTCCTTTTGTGTTTCAAGCAGGATCTGTGGAGTTAGATTGTTTAGACCCACCACACAAGTGTGTCCCTAGAGACCTTGGAGATGACTCCAGACTCCTGCACACAGCATCTCCTTTCTACTCCTAAAAGCAGCTGGATTTGCAAGGCCAACCTTCCCTCACTGGCAGTCAGGCACCTCTGCTCTGGAGCCTCCTGGACATGTTCAGCTGTGAATTATGGCTGGAACACCCTCATCCTTCTGCAACCTGCACTCACGACAGGGAATGAGGCGCTGACCTTGCCACTGCACTGAATGAACTCTAAATATAGCTTGATTTCTAAGTATTCCAATGTTCTCTCACCAGTTAACTGTTAACTCATGACAACAGGCAAGTTTTGTCCTGAGGCACGCGTTTTTCCTTTGCTGTCCTCTTGTTCCAGGTTAGAATAAAACTGGTAAAAAGTCAAGATGACATTCAGGTTGTTCCTCCAGGCAGCTGCTTGATGGCTTCAGGGGGGAAAGGCAAAATGCACCGAGGACGAGAGATGCACCAAGAGCTTGGATTTTGTGAGTCAGATCTTATTTATCACTCCCTGGGCCTGTGCTTTGGTTTTGTAACTCACCACCAAGGTGGCATTGGGCTGTTTGAACTCAAATGTATGGATGTTTCTGTGGAGAGACCTGCAGAACAGGTTGGGTCTCCTGCCCAAAACATCCTAATGGAGAGAGATGGAAGGAGGGACAGGGAGGAGCTGAGGAACTCTGCTTAGCAGAGCCCTGCAGAGAAGCGTCCAGGAGAGCTTTGCACATGTTCAACCCCATATTTCAGCACAGTATTCACCCAAGCACTGCTGAAAGGAGACAAATACAATCATTTTCCTCTCCCTCAGCCTCTCTGTAGATTTAGAAGAACATCAGCCCTGCTTTAAGAAATTTCTAATATTTCCTCCTCTGTTCGAAAGGTTTAGAGATATTGAAATAAAATTCTTCTCTTCACCCCTCAGCTGTTGCAGAACACACCTGGAAGGCTGTGAACACTGGAGGAGTCCAGTTTAAAATAGTGGCCAGCTTTGGACATAACTGCTCTTTCCCTGTGCAACTATAAATTCTGTGGGGAGAAAATCCATCTCCTTCACCAATTTTGCAACATTCAATTGTCCTCAACAAACAGCTTTTCTTTGAGGCCCAGTTGTACCACATTTTCCCTTGTGAGTATCCGTAAGATCTCTGTTAGGAAACACCTCCTCAAGCCATGCCCAACCTGCTGGAGCCTCTGCCGCTGCTGTTTTCTGCCACGGGTAGGACTTTTCCATGCTCACCTGCACTTCAGTTTCCTTTTGGGAACTCTGCTTTTGTTTTGCTCATTCAGCATTCAAAGCTAAACTCTCCTGTTACACTTAGGCCTGGATATAAAGTTGGTTTGGATGAAAACTTCAGTAGCAACAGATAATTCCCTGTTTCCTTCATGCAGAGGCTCAGCTGGAGCCTTCCCTTGCCCATGTCAAATGCCTTGGAGCACTATTTATTTATTTATCAATATTTATCCAGGAGTGCTGCAGCACGGGACACCTGAGCTGCCTTCCCTGGCCTAGTTCAGGTATTTATAGCATGGCTGGGCAAGGGACTCCGAGGTGAATGTGCAGATATTTCAGCTTCCTTGAGGATTCGCCCAGCCTGGGAAGGAGCCCCAGGTTTGTGCTAAATCAGGCACAGATCCCTCACTGTGCCCCAAATGTGAAGAGCAGGACCTGACCCCAACAGAGCCTGGCCCCATAGACTCACTATTTGTCCTGAAAAGAGTCCTGTAACACCTGAGCAAAAACACTGAAAGGAATCAAAATTACCATGTCCTAGAATATTGCAATTCCACAAAAAGAATCCCCTCAGGAAATGTTGTGCTGCCTGCTCTGTACTGATCTCTCAGAATTTCCAGTTCCATGATTCAGGATTACAACTGGAATTCTCTATGATTTTAGCCCACATTTTAGTATCAGCACGGGGGCACTAAAAGTACCACATCAGAGGTTGCTTTAAAATGAGGATTTAAGGAGGGCTATAAATCAAAAGGTATAACGAGGAAATTTAATAAAGATAACATTGTTATGTCAAATGCAACATGGATTCTAATACACAAAGAGCAATTGTTTTTCCACATAAAAAGCTCTCAGCGAGAATTTTGCACACAGTGTGAAGCTAAGAATTACTAGAATAATAGTAAGTTGTTCTTGGAAATTAATTGAACAAATAATCTTTTTTATTATGAAGCCTACAAAAGATAAATACCCATGTACTGACACAGTCTTTAACTTTCTTCACCTTTTTTACCACATTGTTGGCATTTGCTTTGCCTCTTGCCTATAAACAGTGAGGATTTGGGGAATACAACACAAAATAAAAGCAGAATATTATTACTGGGTTCATCAGAATTGCATCTTACACACGTGTACAGAATTAAAACTGCAAAGCAAAATCAAGTGCCAGAACAGGAACTGCCACCTGATCCTGTCTTAATTTGATGGTAACTGTGATGATGCTGAATATGTGATGGGAAAAAATCACTTTTTCTGTACATATCATGGCTAATAATAATAATAATTAATAATAATACACAAGGATTCTATTCCTCACTCATTTTCAATGCTGCCAAGGGGGGTTCTTGAAAGTAATTCCATATTTTGTATTAAGATGTAAAGCTATGGTTCTCTTTTTTACTGAGTAACAGAAATGTTTGTGTGAAAGAAGGCAACATTTATGTCTCATGTCCTAACAGATAAATGGCTTCATTAGTTCAAGGGAAAATGTGGCATTTCTACTTTCCCTCCAAAACCACCCACGATCTGAGTTTAAGACACAAACATAAACTTTTTCACATAAATTACTGCAAATGCTGATGTCCCCAAATCAAATACTAATGGAGGAATATAACCTGATTGAAAAACAGCAAAAAGCTCAAACAAAGCAGCTGTAGACAACCTGGAGAAGCACTAAAAACACTTTGCTGTTCCCATATGAGATCCCTGATTTCAGAGCAATCCCTGTGCTACCACACACTGGATTCCCAGTTTCAAGCATTAACCAGCTGCAATCTGTGGATATTCTGGAAAAACTTCACTAAAAACCAGTTTTGCCTTCCAGGAGAGTCCTGCAGCTTCCTCAGGTGGGTTCAGGGGGAAGATGCCCAGGACATGCCCTGCCATCCAGCAATGACATTGATGTTCTGCACACCAAGGACGCCTCATGCCCAACCCAGCCTCCTAAATTATTAAAGGCACCATTTTCTTCAAGCAACTTTTTCATCAGAAAATTCTGGGAACAGCCACCTCAGCCCTCTCAGGTGCTCTTATGTATAATTCACCATCCCAGGTTCCAGCTCACAGAACATTTACGGGGCAAACCACAACTTGGCACAGTCTCTGTGCAAGAAAACTGACAGAAGCTGAGGGCACCACATCAGGGGCAATTTTGGCTGAGCAGAGGCAGCTGGTACAGAGAAAATCAGGACATTTAAACATGAAGATCTGAAACTCTCTTCATAAAAAATGTAATTTACAATTCCAGCAACTAGTCAGTTACTTGGAATAAAGAAGGAAGCAAAGCTGCTTGGAGTTTTGAAACAACAGATGAGAAACATCATTTCCAATGTGATCTGAACAAAACAGTCAAAATACAAGATTCTTCTTCCAGGAGAGTCTCATGGGAGTAATTTCCAATCACCACACTGCTGAGTTTGTCTGTTGTAACAGCTAGCATCTATGAAAGCTGGAAAACTTCAACATTTTCCAGCACTTTTCTTATCCTTACAAAACCACAAAGTAAAAATGACAACATCTTGGAAAGCGATGCCATACACATCTCCTGGTCATGCAGATGTGTAATTTGACCATTTTTCCTTTGAAGTCTTTTCAGATAGAAAGCATCAAAGCCCAGTCCTACACAGCTGGGGTGACTCTAAAAACCTATTCCTGGACGTGTTGTGTATTTTTCCAGACCCTCAGCACCACAACTGCCCCATCCCTGTTGACCCCATGTGAGGAAAATCTCATTTCTGAATGGCAGAAAAGTCCCTTTTCTGTGTGGGACAAGCAGGAACAGCCATGCACTGATCCATGTCTGCTCCTCCCCAGCCAGGCCAGAGCTGCCTGAGCTGGGCTCACCCCAGTTTGGGAACTGGGATCACCCCAAAGATCCCTGCTGCTCTGCAGCTGAAAGCACATCATTCACATGTGGGCTGCTGTGGATTTTGTAAAATGAGTCTTCCATTTACAGGGCAATAAAGTGCACATGGACACAAAACCAACCCCAGACAGCCAGAATTTGGTTATTCAGTGATGCAGGGTACTGAGTACCCCCTCACAGGTATTCAAACCCTCCCTGTGCTGGGTCCTGCTCAGAACAGGAGATTGCTGAGTTATTGCCATGCACTACAGCAGCTTGGAAATTCACTGCAGGAACCCATGGCTCAGAAGCCTAAAGTCCTCTCAGATGTGATCTGATTCACAGCCCACTCCAGAACTCCTCCTTACCATGGAAATCCATGTTTGCACCTGGTGCTTGATGCAGGTTTACATATTTTAAACCCCAGATGTCAGTTTAACTCTCTTACACTTTACAGCTGGTCCAGGATTTGTTTTGTGGTCTGTTATAAAATCTCTAATTCTTGCTCTAATTCCCTTCAGCTTTTTTTTCCTTTTTTTTTTTCCATTGCAGGATCACCTCCAATATTTCCATGACAGAAACCTCACTCAGAACCATGCTCAAGGAAGCTGCTGTGTGTCAGAGTGAAAAACACAACAGTGAAATATGTTCCCTCCTGTGTAGAGCAGCTCCAGCTTCTGAAGTACAGGCACTTAAATTAGGAGCAAGTGCTACTTTATAAAATCAGGGCAATATTTCCAGCATTTGAAATGCACATTGCTGTCTCTGTTTTGACAGAGACAATCTCTCCACTGTTCAAAACTACATTCATTATTAGAACTCAACCAGATAAGATTCAAAATGAAATCCACCTCTGTCTTTTTCTGCACACCTGAATTTTTGTAGGCAATTCCTTCAAACGTGGTATTCCCAAAATTAGGTTAATTTTGTTAACTCAGTCTTCTAAATAACCCAGGTTCTTTAGAAAAGCTGTGGTTCATGTTTTTCAATTGAAGAAAATAGTTTGGGAATCCACTGTGTCCTATGAACTAAGTCCTGCCTTCCTTCTCCTTCTGCAAGCTTTGAAAAAAATAAAAATATCTATCTTACAGGTTTTTAGTCACTTGGAAATGGTAATATGGTTCATTGACTGATTGATCACCCCATATTTTTACATATATTTTAATAAAATCTCTTTTAAATTTTGGATCCCAGAAGTTCTTAAGTACTTCAATAATTTCCTTTTTCAAAAGTATTATTGCTACTGCAGATTCTGGGTGGATTTTTGCCAGAAAATGGGTGGAAAGAGATGAGTAACTGCAATCAAATTCACTTTAAAGTGTTCCTTCTCAGCGTTAGCTACTATAAAAAACATCATATATACAACATTAACAGCACTGTAAGTGTTTACAGAAGATATTCTGAGGGGAAGATTAAATTTTCACTCCATCTAAACATAAACACCTGGATTGAAGAAAAAAAGATGCTTCTATTTTGGGACATCAGAAGTCAGACTGGAAGCAAGAGAGAATTTTCAAGGCTGTTTGGCAGCACATTAAATTGCAGGGAGTAGAACATGCAAAATTAAGTCAATGTGACACTGAGGAAGGGCTTTTTACCCCTGCCAGACGTAATTTCTGATACAATTAAACCACACCTACAAATTTTCCTCTAAGCCTGCTGCCTTACCACTCCCTTTTAGGCTTTATTTAAGCAAATAAATATTTGTTTAGAATTGTTTTATTAGAAGAACTGAAATAAAAAAAAAATGTCAGCTCTTCAGGTGATGGCAAGATGTTGTTTATCAGTTGCTGCTTCAGATTTAGGGAAAGGTCAAATCTTTGAGTATTTCTGCAGACTGAAACTTCAATATTTCAAAAGGATTAGGGGGAAACTCCAAGCACACCTCCCCAAAGGAGGAGTATGAGCAGCAGATTTCAGATTTCCAGCTCAGAAGTAGATTCAAGTTAATGAATTCTTTGGTAACTTCAAGCAATATAAACAGAGTTGTTCATAAAGGAGCAGGTCCCCTTGGTTCCTTTATTTAGGAATTAACCCTCCTGGAAAAGGAAACTCATCCCTAGGGAGCCACTGGCACCTTGGGCCCAGCCCTGTCGTACAGAGGAGTTAATTGGAATAAAAACTGGGCAATATGCTGCCAGTTTAGAGCAGTGGTAATTCCTGGGTTGAGGTCTGCACATCTTCAGGACCCTGCTGTCCCAAAGCTGGCCATGCTTACAAACCCCCAGAGAGACCTGGATCTTTATCCGGCTGTACCTGGGAATGTAATTGAGCCTTAAACATTACACTAAAAAAAACCAAAAATGAACCCAAAAATCCCAAACCAACCCAAGCCCCACCAACCTTTCCTCTATGAATTCCACCCGGCGCAGATAAGACCACACAAGTGATGGGGTTTATCTGCACAACTTGGGCTGCTTTTACCCCATAAACCACAGCCAAACAGGAACCTAAAGTGGCACCAGGTGAATTCGGCCATTCCATTTCCTAAAATCTCCCAGTGCAGCACTGTCACAGGCATATTTTATGAAAAATCCTTTTGCCAGGATCTTTTCTCCTGAGAAGCTGAGAAGCTTCAGCTTCTCCATGTTTTGCTGCTTTGGAATGTGATTTGGAGAATTGTTTACCCAGCATGTGAATTGTTTTCACTTGATGACCAATGACAGTCAGTTGTGTCAAGGCTGTGAGCATTCACAAGATTTTATTATCATTCCATTTCTTTCCTCGCTAGCCTTCTGATGAAATCCTTTTCTTCTATTCTTTTAGTATAGTTTTAATATATAATTCTCTTTTAATATAATACATATCATAAAATAATAAATCAGCCTTCTGAAACATGGAGTCAAGATTCTTATCTCTTCCCTTGTCCTGGGACCCCTGCAAACAGCACCACACAGCACGAGCTGTACAACAGCACCTTTGCTAAGATGGGTGCATTAATTAATGGGATGGATGCATTAATTAATTTTTCCTGCCAGCTCACCTTACTCTCCCACAATATTGAGCACAACGTCAGGTGCTCACCTCTGAAGAGACACTGCCTTGCTCGTTAATTAGCGCCATTTGCCAGCTTCAGTTAACGAGTTGTTGGTTACTGAGTAAACCAGGGCTTGGCTCTCCATGAGGAAACTCTGTCCTGAGCCTCCCACTCCACTGCCATGCCCTTATCTGCTCCTGACTCTGCCAACACCTCTAGGAACAAACCCTCATGCAGCTCCTGCTGATTAGAAGCGCGCCGGAACCCGGGGATTATCCTCACATTTCACTTTCACTTCCTAACGCTGCCTTTGCTGCGTCCCCAGCCCTTATAACACTTCCAGGCTGTGGGGTTTTTAAACACTTTTGGCTATTTTTAAATTGCTGGTTTTTCCTTTTGCTTTATCTGGTTTTGAGGATTAGGTGCAATGAGTCTTTTGTGGTGTGGGAAAAGCAGGAGCATTGCTGTAAACTTGGATTTGTAAAGAGAGAACAGTAGAATGTCCCTGGCTTCCTTGGCTTTACACACTCAACTCAGCACAATTAATTAAGGTTCTATAAATTGCCATGCCAGAGTTCCTCCCAGTTCTCGAACCAAAATTACCTTGAGCGCTTTTCAACAAGTCTTAAGTAAGGAACAGTTGAATTTAAATAAATATAATTTAAACAGAAGAGTATCTGCTAATATTATACCTTATCACATTCAATCTTTTCCTATGAAAACCAATTATCATGATATGAACGTATTTTAACAACTAATTTTATTTTTTAATTATTACATCTTGATTTCTTAGACTGGATAGATTATTGCAGTTGAGCAAAGAGTCAAAGCACCCAAATCCATTAATTTTCACAATATTACAAAAGTTTAGCGCTTAAAAAGGCTTTTTCATAAACCCTAAATGTTAAATTAACAATATCTTTTCAAGAAAGTATTGAAAACTCTTGTGATATGCCCAAAAGGAAAAAACTTAAATTATCTTGCTTATGGAAGAAATAGAAATTTCATCTTGTATGTGAATAAAATAAGGGTTAAGTCAGGGAACAGAATGAAACAAAACCCAACTCCTGCATGTCTGGAAACACAAACACAAGTAGCCAATCTTCCCTGTCATTTAAAATACTGAGTTTCAGCCAGTAACTTTTACATTTAATTATCTCACCCAGTGAAAACAGGCAGAAGTTTTCAAAATTAATTTCTTATATAAATACTTCTCTTGACAGCCTTTCCAGCAAAGAGCAACCTAAATTTTTTTCAGATTCAGAAACAAAATCTGATTTCATTTTAAATGGTATGCAAATCACTGTGTAATTTGGGTTTGGGGTACATTTGGTCGGGTTTTTTTTCTCTTTAAAGCCACAAGCCCAGTTTGAAGATCACTGCTGGCCTTAAAATAGTTTCAACTGGAAACTGCTCCATCCATTTACAGAAGACCATCTAGTTCCTCGTCCAATGCACCTAGCTTGTAATTATCAACTGTATTTAATATCTCAAGTAGATTTATTTAAAGTCATCCTGAACTATTTGTCTTTAACAGTCAGCACTGAATCTGCTGCCAAGAATTAATGTAGCCACAACCACCCAGTTGTACAAAGGGACATTCGACTGATGCCACCATCCTGCAGAACAACCTCAGCAGATAAGGGAGAGAGAGCCCTCCCAAAAGGGCCAAGTTCAAACAGGAAAAACAGGCCAGGGCAAATAAAGGAGATGAATTCTGCCAAAAGGGCCAAGTTCAAACAGGAGAGATGCTCAGCATGACCTGATCAATACTTGAAAGCACAGGGTCACCTCCAAAGGCTTGGGATGGTTAGAGAAAGTGGAGCTACCTGAGGCCACAAGGGTGATTTCACTACCATTTCAAAATCAGAGATATTTAAGACCATCAGGAAGCAGAAAAATGAAAAAAAAAAACAAAAAAACACCAAACCACCAAACAAATATAGATCAAAAAGCAAATGAGGAATAAAGGAAAAGTGTATCTGCAAAGAAATTGTAATCAATGGACAATGGAAGAAAGTAAAGAAAATTGAAGCAAGAATGGTTTGGTCTGAAGTCACAACAGAACAGAATTTGGGTATTCTTTTTTTTAGGTTGCCTATAAGCATAAATTCAGACATGGAAGAGTCCACAAGGGGGAACATTATATTGAATTTTAAATGTGGAAAATGCAGATATTCAGAAATTTTTCAGAACTACTCAGAATATCGCAGAAATAATTCAGGAAAATTCAGATAAATTACTTAATTTTATCGGGGAAACATTTCTATCATTGCTGACCACTCACACCAGCACCTGCATTTGTTCAATACCACAAGAAAACATGGATGATTTGCAAGATGAATAAATACCTCCTAGGCATTACATAATTTTATAACTTTTTGTTGTTCCTGCCAGCTATCACTAGTCCTTGCAATCCACCAAAATTACAACATTCCTGGGCAGTCCCAGACAGCTGTGTTAATAATTTTTAATAACAGAATGAACTTTTGCAAAATATTTCAAAATTAAAACAGGCTTAAGCCTATTTCCCTCCTTCCACCCCCCAAATTTAAATGAAGCTGGCAAAAATTTGTCATAAAGATCCCATGGCAGCCTCCTATGACCGAGTCTTTTGAGGAAGATTTAAGCAAGACTGAAGAAGCCCCCCGCCCCAAATAAAATTCAGGACTTTCAAGCAACAATGCAAGTTAAGAGGCTGAAAATAAAGGTAAGAGAGGAGGAAAATCTTCCTAAACCACCATGAAATGGTGATAAATAATGAGAAATCCAGGGGATTCCAAACTGGGTCCCAGGTTTGGGGCACGGATTCCAAATCCCTCATGTAAAAGGGAGTTTGCTGTTCCAACATGAACGTGGCTGGATGGAAGAGATGGCAGAGGCTTGCAGGAGCAGCAGTGGGTTCTGCAGGGAAGGATGCCGGCAGTGCCCCCTGCACCCAGAGCAGGGCTGGATGTCCCCAAGGGACATCTCCCACCCACACAGGAGGTGAGGTGTCCCTCAGCAGCTGCTGAGCATGGGGACATTGGCAGGAGAGAGCAGAAGAGCAGGCACAGAGCTCTCCCACCCAGGGAACACTGGGGATTGCCACCCCACAGCCAGTCCCACCCGATTTTTCTCTGTAATTTGAAGCTGTGAACTGCAGAGACATTTGTGTCAGCATCAATACTTTGGGAAAAGTGGGACAGCAAAAAGAACTGCCAGCATTTCATGGCAAAACATGCCACACTGATAGCCTTGTTAAATAGGATTAACATCAGGAATTAAAAATAACATCTAGGTTTGGTGAAGAAAAAAAAATAACCTACTGATTTTACCTTAAGAGTCCCCATCTATTGCAAACACTAAAACAAAGTTATTTTTAAATCTTTTCAAACTCTGTAGACCTCTTACCATGCCCACTCTTCAGAGCTGGAAGCACAAAATGTGCTTCTTCAAAGCCATCTATTTAACCAACCCAACCATTTATTATCCAGCCCAAAGGTGAACCCAGTTCACTCTCAGCTTGCCCGTGGTATTTTGGAGCAGTGGTGCCCACACACTTGAACAAGCTGGGTGTATTTGTCCTCTGCTGAGGGCTCACTTCAAAACAGTGAATAAGACAATTGAGCTTCATGGCTTCTGCCATCTGATATTTTTTATTGAAGCAAGTGAGCTCAGCTGTGCTGTGGCATTGAACACAATCAAACCAGCTCATGGAAGGAAACACCACTGACCCGTGGCACTTCCTCAGCTAAAACTGCTCCATTTCTCTGCTAACACAACCACTTGTGCACATCCCTCGGCGTGCACCGTGGGCTTGGCTGGACAAGAGAGAAAAGAATGATCATTCCTTTAAAACTCACTTCTGAGGGTTCTGGGATTTACCTCGGGGGTTGCAGCACATGAGGTTTCATGTTCACAAGCAAGTAGAGCAGCAGGAGGTGTAACACAACCATTGAGACTTCCTTGGGAAAAAACCCAGCAATGCATTTTCCTTAGCTATCTGTAAATTTTAAAAATTCATTTGTAGAGTCCTTCAACACCCGGAGCTTGGAATCATCCGATGGACAAGGCAGCAAAAATAAGCAGATTTATCATCCTAGGGCCAACTACAACTCTCATGTAACACTGAATTGTTGGAAATTATATTACTCTTACTAATTAGTTGTTTTAATTAATTGCAAGTAGTGCCCACTTTTAGCCAGCATTAGAAAAGTTTCTTCACAGACTCTTGTTGGAGTAACCAAAGATACAGGGGAGATTAAGGCCTGCAAAGCTGGAGAAAAAAGGTGATAAAAGGACTAAAGAATAAGGACCAATTTAGCATGAAGAGGAAAAGATCAATAACCAATAGAGGACAGAATATTAATTAATAGAGAGAATCATGTCGCTTAGAACCAATGAATATCAATTTCTTTGCTAAAAATGCATAAATAAGTGAAAAGGTTTTGTATCAGCATTGCTGTGGGGGCTGGAACTGTCAGCCACTCACCTGTGGGCCAAGACTGAAGTAATGCCTTGCTAACACTAAAAGGCCAGTGTTAGAGAGAGCTATTTTTGCCCATTTTGGGAGGATTTTGGTACCATCATGGTCCTCTTGGATGCACCTGTGCCACTGATAACCACCTCCAATTTAGCACCGTGATCCCCCCAGATGATTGTGTCTGACGTCTGGAAAGCAAATTGTTCTGAACACTTCACTGGGCACCAGAGCCAGGGGGGCAGGGTGAGCTCTGTCACACTGTCCCTGCAGTGCCCCACACACCCAAAAACTCACTGGCTTGAGAAAACAATGGAACAAAGGAGCAGCCCAGGGAGAGCTGCACAAAGCCAGCAGGAGAGCACACCTGGATGCTTCCAGAAGGTTCCAAGTTTACACCATATTTCTGCAGGAAACAGCAGGGGGCTTTAAAGCATCTTGAGATTTTTCTCTCAGTAAAAACTCAACAATTTGAGGAGTGAAAATCACACGTTCTGACCTGGCCAGCATCTTCCCTCTTTGGCTTCATTATCATAAACAAGGAGGGATTTTTTTTCCAGGGTTTCTGAGGACTAAAAGTCACCTGTAACACTCCAGCTCAAGGACAGGCAGAGATTTTGGCTGCAGACGTCAAGCTGGATGACCTCTGCTGTCCACAGAAAATCATGCAACAGCCACAACCCCACTGGCAAAGCAGAATGCTGATGTAATGCAGCAATTCCTATTACTGTAGGAGTTTTAATGAAAGTAAAACAACTTCAGGGTGTAATTAAAAAGCAAGCAAAAGCAAACTAAAAAAAAAGGTAAAACGGAATGGCTCAGAAAAGAATGACCATTCGTCTAAAACTGAGCTCCTGTGCCAGGGAAAGGGAGGGGGCCAGCACATGACTGGAGTGAGGCAAACCCAAGGAAACCCCTGGTGCCACCCAAGCTTCCAAACTGAGGCAAACACGTGAGACTGCCAGGAAAACTGCAAAAAATCCAAGTGGATTTGCTGTATTGTTTAGGGAAAGGATTAAACTTGGGGGCCAGGACTATTCGCTAAGATTATAACTGTGTAGCTGCTCTGCAGTTCCACAGCATTCCCATGTATTTTTTTTTTCCACATTAATGCTGCCACAGTCCTGAACAAGCAGAACTCAGCTTGTAACATCCAAGGAGCTGTGACCTCAGTCATGGAGGCAAAGTGAAATCCTGCTGCAGTTCACTGGATACTCCAAGAAAATTCTCCTCTTTTATTCTGTACTACCTTCTAGGGTAAGCTCACCTTTTACAAGTGGGCTATTCCCTCTTCCCCAGTGCTGATCAGAGGAAAAGAATCATGACAGCTTTTGGAATACTCCTAAATTTGATCGGTTTTCCTTCCCAATAATCATTTTTTCAGACTTTTTGTACCTCAGAGGACTGTACCTACCTACCTAAGCTGCCCTCACAGTGAAAGAGACTGTGAAAAGTGCTGGGGAGGAGAGATTGACACAAAATGCAAAAGGAATAATCAAAGGAGCAGCACAGCCTGTGGAAGCTCAGGTTTGTGAGTCTTAGCAGAACTGACTCAGCTCACAATCCACACAGGAAAAGAGGAACTGCAGTCCCTGAAGAATTTCATTTGAAAGCAAAGAGGAAACAAGGGCTAGTAAATGCTATTGTTACAGAAATAGCAGCTCCATACACCCAGCTATTTCTATTACACAACTGAAATGCTCTGCATTTAATAGAATCCGTGGCTGCTTTGCCAAGTTCTGGACTGGCAATTAGGATGGGACATTGAAATGCATTGTTTTACCAGCTCCAAGGCAAGGACAAGGAATGGGATTTATAATGAGCATTCAGAAAGGGTTTCTTCCTTCTTTAAAAGTTAAAAAGGAAGTTACTATACCCTGCTGAAAGCTGTGCCAGAGAATGTCATCTATTATCTGCGAAAACAGGTTCTTTATGTCTGAGGTAATCATCAGCTTTTCAGGATGTTGGGGAGGCTGCTTTCTCCTTACACCTTGCAGAATTTCCAGCACAGTTTCCAGAACACCTACACAGATGTGAAAAAAAAAAAAACCCTGGAGCTAGAGGAGAAATAATTTCTAGAGATACTTCGAAGGCAAGTCAGAAACTATGAGTGTACCACATTAAAGGAAGTCACCACCGAGGGAATGCAGATATGTTTGTCTTGGAAGCAAATTGAGCTGACTGCCAAAAATACATATTTGGCTTTATTTTCCATTCACCTTTATAAATAACAGGCATGTCAAACACCAACCTCTGACTTCTTGGAAAACAAATGGAAACAGTAAATTTGAACAGTCTAGATTTGAAAGGTGAGTAGTAATTGCAAAAGGGACAGGAGGCAGGAAATCATTACTGCACCTAACACTGTTCTTATCCCAGGTCTGTTGATATAAGTTATCTTCAAAAGAAAAACAACCGTTTAATCATGCTAATTCTTCTTGCAGGGCTGCTGAGCTTACACTCAGTGAAGCCACTGCCTCATTTTATCAAAAAAAATAAAAAATATAGCACGATCCACTTTAATGAAAACACAGAAATGCAATGCTGAATAAAAGAAAACCAAAATTCAACATTTCTTTATTGTGAGGAATGGCATTTTCATCACCTGTCCAATCCACAGATGATCCTTACAAAGACTTGAGCAGCAAAATTTCCCCATTTCCATGTTCAGCTGGAAACAGCATCACTGCTAGCAGTGACACTTGGCAAAATGTCTGAGAGCACCTAACAGAGATTCAAGCAATTGTTTTACCTCTACATTTTAAAGGAAGCCGGTTTTTGCACCCCTGTAAGTGCCAGCTGAGACAATGAATTAAGAGCTGTGCTCTTGCAGCAGGGCCAGTCCCACCAGGACGAAACCACAGCATGGCAAATCTTTGCTTTCACAGGGCACAGACAAAATCAGGCAAAAACCCTTCTCTGTCTCTGATACACTGCAAAGGCAAAGCTTAATTCCATCAAGGGCACACTGGCTCCATCGATTGGATTATTCATTTGGTGTAATGGACTTTGCTTTCTTCCTGCAGCCTTCTCAAAACAAGAACAAAATGAAGATAAATCAGCTCTCACTCAAGGCTGGCAGTCTATAGATATTTATGGATTTCTGAGCCCTGCAGTACAACAGGAGGGAGGCATTCCCCAAGGATGTTTTCCTCTGCAGTCCTGTCACCCTCCCAGCTGCTCAGCACAGGGACACACCAAGGAAAGGCTGCAGCCACCCCTCCCCTTCAGGTCCATCACTGACCCAGCTTTGCCTTGCCCAGCACAGGAGCCACTTTGAGCCCAGAACAATCCCTGTTTGATCCTCCAAGCAAAGGCCTAATTGCCACTTTCCAAGGGAGCCGCACTAACGCAATCCCAGTTTGCCACTGGGACAGCTGACGTGGCCTCCATGGATCACAAAAATCATTTCCCCCCTTGTTACACTCTGCCCACTACGTTTCAGGCCTGGCCTCATTTTTTTCTCACTCAATGAATGAGCTGATTATGCCAACAAACTCAAATCACTACTCCTACGAATGAGATTACAGGTTTATCAGCTGCCCCATAAAATGGCAACACTTTCCATCTCTTTTTAATTCAGCAAAAAGGGGTTGACTCATTGTATTGCATCACTGCATTCAGATCAAGGAGAAACTTGGGGCACAACACGTTATGGAGAACGTTGACCTGTGATAAGCTCTTTGCAAAGAAGGAAAGAATAACAGAAAGTTGCTGGGCCAGGTTTTCCTTTGACTTACAACACATTGTAGTTGTAATTGAGGTATCTACACTGAACAAACACTAGTCCTGTGCAGAATACGTACAAAAAAATTTCACATCCGTTTATTACTCTGTTATTTAAATCTGAGGTACAAGAGCAGAATGTATGTCTGTGGTCAGTACACCCTGCCTGCATGCATTTAATGTCTTACAGGGAAAAAGGATTTCAGCTTGCATGAAAATAGCCTCCTTTCTAAGCATTGCACCTGCTGAGGTAAGATAATCGTTGAGAGGAAGATGATGTCCCGGGTAATTACATAAATAAATCAGCACTGACCCCAGAAAATCTCTGATGCTGCCTAATAGAAAAAGCAGAAGACACTCACTCGCTTTCTGCCCTTCCTGGCCTTACTTTAAAGCACTGCCTGTAACCCAGGGAGAATCTTTTTGCAAGCCATTTAGGATTCTCAAAGGGCCAGGTATCTCTTTCTTTTTTTTTTTTTTTTTTTTTTTTTGAACCCTGATGGGGAAAATGCATCATGCAATATCTCTCTAGTTCTCCACAAGTAACTGAACAAAGCCAAAGTAAATCAGCAAGTGGCACGACATGCAAGAACCCAGAAACAAAATGAGCAATGAAATTGGACTTATCACAGAGAAAAATCTGAGCCATTCATTTGAGATTCTTATGTTTGGGTAACCTTTGGAAGAATGTTTGCTGTTCCATTATACAAACAATGGAAATATTAGATAAGGAAAAGAAGCGCCATTGCCAAGAAAGCTCCACGCACCCCTTCCAAATCACGAAACATGGAGATGTGATTTTATGGAAATATAGCATGCTGCCTGCAGCAGGAGTGTCAAAGGTACAGAGCCATTCCTGCCAACCCCAGCGGGCCCAGGGAGTGCAGTTCAGGAACCCCTGGGGCAGCACATCTGCCTGGCACTGGCCCATGGACACATCGGGACCCAGGAGCCAAATGCAACCTCGCTGAGGCCAAGCCTTGCAGCTGGGCCAGGCCTGCTGAGCAGGACTGAGACAGCCCCACAGTGTGCCAAAGCAAAGCTGCCACGAGTTATCCACACACAGCCATCCCTGCTCCATCTGCTCCAGCCTTTCCCAGCCCGCCAGGCGCGCCGTGGCAATGGCACTCCTGGGACTGGGGACAGGCCCAGAGCTTCCCACAGAGCAGAGCTGCCAAGGGCCACCAGCAGGGACCCAAGGGCTGGAGGGGCAGCAGGAGTCCCTGGGTGCCACAGGGCAGGCTGCAGAAGGGAAGCCCCTGTGCACACTCCATGGTCTTCCCACAGCCAGGGACCCCTCTGGCTCCCGCAGAGAATCACGGAATTATTTGGGTGGGAAAGGACCATTCAACCTTGCCCAGTCCAACCCTGCAGAGAGCGGGGACATCTACAGCTAGGTCAGGTTGCTCAGAGCCCCATCCAAGCTGGAGTTAAACATTTCCAAGGGTGGGCATCCCCACCTCTGCGGGCAGCCTGATCCAGTGTTTCACCACCCTCGTTGTATGAAATTCCCTCCTTATACCTAATCTATACC
This sequence comes from Geospiza fortis, assembly GCF_000277835.1. Lineage (NCBI taxonomy): Eukaryota > Metazoa > Chordata > Aves > Passeriformes > Thraupidae > Geospiza > Geospiza fortis. Next base: position 210,414 of record NW_005054580.1, read on the forward strand.
AACCCTACTTCAGTTCAAATCTGTTACCCCTTCTCCTATCACAACAGGTCCCGTAAAACATTTTTCCCTAACTTTCTTACAGGCCTCCTGCAAATACTGGGAGACTGCAATGGCCTCTCCCTGGGGTCTTCTCTTCCCAAGGGAGAACAAACCCAGCTGGGATACACATGAGGGGCTCTGCAACTTCCAAATGAAGGAGCATCCAGGACCCCCTTCCTTCTTTCCTAGCCAGCCCCTCACGGACAGAGCCAGCCCCTTGGCCAAGCACAGGCCCCTGGGAGCCTGTTGGAGCACTCAGGGGCAGCCAGTGCCCACTGATGGAACCACAGGAAAATGCCAAGTTATCCAAGCTCTCTCTAGCTTGGCCACACCTGGCACTGCATGAAGAGCCAGATGAAATATGAGTTTAAAGTTCCTCCATGGGGTTTTTCCACGCAAGGTAGGAAAAGGCCCGGCGAGGCCTCAGCCCTGCCGGCGCTGAGGGGATTTTTCATGGCCAGGGCTGATTTCATTGTTCAAACCAAACCTCCCATGTGGGGAGAACATGTACAGATAAGGGCTGGATGGGGACTTGGAGCTTGGCTGCTGCCTGGGGGGTTGGCAAATGAGCCTGAGCTACAAGAGATGTTTTGATAGCACAAATAAGGATGAGGAATTAGGCAGTGTGGTGATCCAGAGAGAGGATGAGCAGGTCTGCTCCTACAATTGCTGCTTTGAAGGTTTCCAAAGTACTTCAGCTCAACATCACAAAGAAACTCTTCAAATCTACTTTCAGACAGCTGGCAATGTTCCTTTTAAAGAGATTATAAAATCAATCAAATATTATCCATCTTTACCTTAAATGTAAAATAATGTAAGAAGATCTTGAATTTATGGATCATATTTAATGGTTTATACATGACCAAGTGTATTCTTTTAATAATGAAAATTATGCTATCACCAATTTCTTTACATTCGTGGTCTGTTTTGACAGCGTATTAAAATAAAGCTCAGTCTCTGACAGTCATAGAATCAATTATTTTATATTTCTATTTTAAACTTCTACTTGTCTGAATCAAGTATTTTTCATTCCTTTCTCAATTTCCTTTCCAAATTCTTTGCATCTCTGTAGCTGATTGAACACAGTGGTGCACCTGACTGCAATTCAGTGTGATCCAGCAAGAGCAGCTTCCAAACAGACTATTAAGTTATTAAAGGTGCATTTTCATAGAAGCAAGTGTGAGGAACCAAAACTAATGAGTATTAAAAGCAGCTGGTTAATTTTGTTGCATTCAATCTTTCTTCATCTTCTACCTCATCGTTAAAATTGTGAAAGACTTTTTAGATTGCAATAATGAAAAATAAACACACCTCCCCAGCTGGCCCAATTGATTCTCAGCCTGTATCCCCACACACATTTGAAAAGAGAGAACTTCTCTGGTAGCACAACTAAGGGCAGTTGTGATGATTAAAAAGTCAACTTCTACAGTAGAAATATTATCAGGTAACTGTTAATTGATATTGTGTCTTTCCATAAAACCTTTTCATGGTATCCTGAGACCTACAGCCAGAAAAAAAACCCCACAAAATGAAGCTCAAATGTTCTCCCCCAGTGCACTCCACCAGCCCATTTCTAGAACATTCACCAGTTCTGTATCCAGTAAATACCAACAGAAAGATTTCTTCTGTCGTGCTGTACCACCATCACCAACATTCAACACATCCTGGAGTACCTGTTTGGGGGGTGGCTGCACAGATACCACCATGGAAAAGTTCTTCCTTCATACAGAAATCTTAAAAGCTTCACTCTACTGTGCTGGGGCATGGCCCCAAACTGCCAGAGCTCCAGGAGCATTTGGACAATGCTCTCAGGGATGCACAGGGTGGGATTGTTGGGGTGTCTGTGCAGAGCCAGGGGTTGGATCAATGATCCTTGTGGGTCCCTTCCCACTCAGGGTATTCATCATCCTACACACAGTGAATTCTTCACTTTTTACATGCACTGAAAATGGCAGCATCCAAGTATTTTTAGCAAGAAATCAGGGAATTTAATTCACTGACATACTCCTATAAGAAATAAACATTTTTATAAGGGAAAGTAGATGAAAAAGTTGCTGTAAATTGGTGGGTGCTACATAAAATTGTGGGTAAATATAGTTAAGTATTGGAGAGAGTGGATTCCAGTCTCATTTGGTATTCATCCAACTAACTCATCCCATTTTACCAGCTGTCCTTTATAAGGTATCACTGATGCTCCAGTGGGCCTCGGAGACTCCAACTGCATGGAAAATTCTACAACTGTCAGCACAGCTCAGCCCAAGGGGGGATTCAGCATTGTTTTGCAAAGTGGCAGGGCTAGATCCTGCCTATATGTGGTATTTCTGGGATAATGAAAGTGAAACTAATCTGAACATAAATATTTTTAAAGCAAATTCAAGTCGACACGTACGTGTATTTTTTTTATATAAATTATTTCCATAGATTTTTGGGAAGTTCTTTTCATGAGCACTTAAATGGGAGCTTTTCATTATAATATAATCACTTTAGGGCAGGAAATCCCTCAGGCATAACTGAGAGCTGGGATCTCCACTGCATCTATAGCTAAAGGAGCAATCAAAGAAAATTTAAAGGAGACACTGAAGTCTCCTAACCCATAATAATATTATTAATTCATTCAGCATGCAAATATTATTCTACTCAACATTCAGCAGACTTCCCCAGCTCCATGCTGAATTGAGACTGGGGTTCACTGGGAAATGAGCCTCACAGCAGAGTCAATGACATCTGAGTTACAAATATGATGTCTTAACTGGAGAAGTTCAGGGCATTTAAAACAGTCTCAGAAAGCACTTCCAAGTGTGATTGATCCTGCCAATCCATAGGTGGAACATCAAATATTAACATGGGAAATGAAATGAGTCAGCTCTGAGCTTATTACCACTTCATGCTTTCTAAATAAACCAGTAAATTCAGTTTAGGCCACATTTTACCAAATCATCACGTCCCTGCTGCCAGGAAACATTTTTTTTCTCTGCTCTGGTACCTGTTTCAGCCCTTATCTCACAATATTACAAGGACTTTGTGCAGACAAATTCTGAAAGATCTTACAAGAAAAGGAAGAACCAAGTTCTACAGTCAGGTCCTTTTTACTGTTCCACAGTCATTCAGAACTCCTGCTCAGCCATTTGGTTCCTTCAGAGAAGTGCCCTGCAGTAATTCTTATTTCCTATTTCCCATAAAAGCCTGTGAGATATGCAGCACACCAAAGTATGAAAAACAAAGGTAGTTCAGTGAACTGGGCTTCACCAAAAATGATGCCTGGTTGGAAAAGTGATTTTCAGGCACTATAGCAACTTGTGGTTTTTCACAAAGGTATTCAATGAGGAATCCACAGTTTGCTGCAGATACCAAAGGATAATGTTAAGTATGTCAATAATTAGTTTTCAAGTCATGTCTGCTTGATGTTAGGATTCCACTCCATGTAAGAATTTTTTTTTTCCTCTAAGAATAGTCTTGTCTCCAAGAATATCCTCTTCACTGAGCTTGGAATCAAGAAAAACAATGGCTTGGGATTTAGAACTAAATATAAGCTTATATTTGCCATAAGCCTTTAAAGTTTCTCTGTGATGGATATTTTCTCTCCAGTGGAAGTTTCCAGAGCTTGACAAGACATATTTCAGAGAATTTTTCCAAGCAAAACAATTAAAAATAAGATGTAAGCTTCATGTGACTGGGAATTCCTATTATGTGATCTACTTGAAAATTAAAACCCAGCAGAGCCTTGACGATTCCAAGGCTATGCTGATTGCCATTTGAAGCTGGAAAGGTTTTTCCCTAATGCACAAGTGATGAAGTGCACGTAATGCTTGGAGGAAAGTTACCTTATCTGCAGTATCAGATATAGATTACTGCTGGAGTCAGTGTGCCACGCTGCTGGATCCATACGCTCTGTTCCAACATGAGGAATTGAGTTTCCCTGATGTCATAAATTGAACACATAATGCAATTAACATCTCCTTTGAAGTTCACATTGACCAGGTAACCACCAGAATGAGTTGGCAAAACTCGTCTGAAGTCACCGCCACGAGCTCAGCTCAGACGGAGACTTCAGCTCTGACTTTCTGCAAACGTGGAATTCTTGAGGCTGAGACATTGATAGCTGCTCCTTGGGACCCCTCAGCTGGGCTAATTTATGGTATCACACTACAACTGACATGTTTATGATCACACCAATAATTCCACACTTTGAGGCATTTAAACACTGGAGGTAACTAAATGATTAATTTTAGAAAGAAGAGAATGGAACAAAGCCAAGACTTCTATCTTCGTGAAAAAGAAAAGAACTTGAAATGAACATCTTGGCTACTTTACAAGACTGCAGAAACATTATAGACTGAAAGACTGAGTAATTTCCAAAAGTGTTAATACTCCTTGGAGATGAAAATACGCTGACAAAAATAGAATTCTTAGAATAAAACAGAATTGCACTTGCACTTAAAGAGAAAGAAAATTGTGTGAGGAGAGGGAAACATTGCACCATTGTCAATGCTTTAGGGGAGCTATTTGGTTTGAGCATTGAAAACCAGACTAATAAATGATCAAGTAGAAGTAGAAGTCTCTAAAAAGACTTAGGAAAATAGATACTGGAAACTTATAATTGGTAGTATTAAACATAAGAAAGCACAGAGCTTAGTTTTACACACACAACAGAAGTGCAACTACTAAAAACATCGATACAATCACAGACTGATGATTTCAGCAAAATTATCTATGGTAATATAATAAGTGAAGATTAGTAACCTATATATAAATATAAAAAAATATATTGATCTACCCAGTAACATAATGTGCATCTCAGAAGGTCATTTCATACTCTCAAGATGTCCAAATACCTAGCAGCTGTTTTGAGGCAACTATTTTGCACCTTCTTACTCCCAGGAGCGGAGAGATTCAAGTCTCTTTGCAATGCCTAAAACACGTGCTGATTTTTTGTGTCATTTTGAGGAAGAAATAATGCATTTAGCTGTTAAAACAAGAAACACTCCTTGCACCCTCATGCCAGCTTTAGCTATAGCTGGGCTGGTTTGCCTTCTTTCTTAAAAGACTCTTGTTTTGTTATTGTCGGGAATAATGGCAGCACCGTAAGAATTCTGTTCAGATAGGAATCAAAACCTCTTTTTTTGCTGTCTGGAGAGCATTTACACAAATTCTCCTAATTCAAGTGAAGTGAGAAGTGCTTACCTTCTGTTGGTGATGTCTTCAGACGTCTGCAGAGCCCCTCTGTTTCCCCATAAGTCTCTTTAATTTTTACTACTGCTTCTGTCCCTCGGAGTTCCATGAGGGAGCGCAGTTCCTGCAGTGTGCACCCAAACTCTCCTGCATGGTTGGCCTCATTTCTTTGGTTCTTGGAATAAAAATCGCTATTTGTCATGTCACCCATCGTGGCTGGTTATATTGCTCCACTCGTTGTAGTTGGATACAATCTTAAAACTGTTTTAAAAACTGGAGGAGAGGAACCTCGAATTCCAAATCGGAGAAATTAAAAAGAATCCCGCGTGTGTCCGGCGAGCGACGTGGAGGATGCCCCTGGCGTGGAGGGTGTCCCTGACAGACTGGAGGTCACAGAACGGCTGCTCTCAAGGCTGCAGACCAGCTCCACTCCATTCACCATTTCCCATTATGCTGCACCCAAGCTGTAGAATCTACATGGTCATTTCTTCCTCTGGACCTTTGGGAAGAAGCAGAAAGGACTCATTACAAGGGGGATGGTGTCAGACGGGTGGTGGCATCCCAGAGGAGCTGCGCAGCACCACGCTGGGGTGTCCTGGAGGTGCTGCAGGTGGGCAGCATCCACCCGAGGACAACGCTGGCTCTGCCTTAGATAAAGCTCTCCACGGCTGGAGCACCAATAGCAGCGCTGCTCGAGTCCAAAGAGCAGCCGCTAAATGAGATGAGTCATGAATATTAATTAGTGAGCGATTAGCCCGGCGTGCAGGATGCACCCCCAGTACATGCTCCACTCCATACCGCCACCCCGGGCTGTCTTCTGAGCAGAACAAAGGCTCCCTGATAAGGCTTCAAGGTTAACAATGGGTTAAACCCTACCAGTTTTCATAATGGGTTAAAGGCGGTACACAAAGGTGGTGAAACTTGGGGAAAAACTATAGAGCCACCATGACAAATGCAGAATATATTTAAATACATTACATCTTGCAGCCTTGCCTTCTGTGCAAGCGAGCACAGCATGGATGCAATGGGATGTCTGGGTTGGAAGAGGCAGAGCTCTGTATGAGGAGCCCTTTCCCCCGAGCCCAGTCACCAGCAGGCACCACACACACACACAGGATGCTGCTGGGCTCTCTCTCTTTTCTTCTTTTTCCCTTTTTTTTTATATTCTTTTTTATGTGCAATGTTGAACGAGTCCCGTTTGGACCATCTGGGAGACAGTTGATTACTTGCTAAAGCCAGCCTTTAAAACCTGTTTCCCCTTCCCATATTCTAATGAAGTTGGTTTAAATACTGCTGAAACCAGCTATTATATTTGGCACGCAGAGTTTTAACAGAGATTAAAGGTTTCTTTTTTGCCTCAAGCGGGTTAGTGTGAGTGCACTGTCTAATCTAGAGGTCTCAGAATCGTTTTCATAATAAAAAAAGATCTTTCAAAGGGCACCCCAGCAGCCTAATAACTGACCAACCTGTCACAGGCAAAGGTCACACGTTGAACTTTCTAGGCACAGCAATCCCCAGTAGAAATTATATATAAATGCCCAGATAAAGCACATCAAGAGGAGCCCAGTGCCTTTCAAGTCCCAGGTTTATATTTGTGCAATAATTTTAATCTCCCACCCAGCTACAGCTGATGTAACTCATAGGGTTTGCTATTTCCACTCACTAAGGACATTGCCATTGCTCTGCAGTGACAAAGATCAGGCCTCTGAGCACTAATTTGGAGTTACCTTGCTCAATTAAAAAAACTGAACCTCTACCAGCCCTCTCCTTTACAGCTTCAAATCTCATCATTCCTTTGATTTCTGTGGAGGAAAAAGTTAAACAAAAAAAAAAAGGAAGTTCAAGTTTCACTGTGATATTACAGCCCAAAATTCAAATACCAGCCCACTGCTACACATTTCTTCCACCCATCCTATTTACTGATGTATCTTCTAGTGCTAAGAACTTCTGCCACCCTCAACTTCCCATATTGCTTTCCACATTCACGAGATGAGAATTTCAGCACAAAATGTTTTTTACAGGAAACAACAAAGAGAAACTCGAAGCAGCAATTAAAAAGGGTTTTTATTTGCCAAGCAGGAGATGGTGAACCACACTCTGCTCTCCGTGGCTGCATCCTGGGCACTGCTCAGCCTCAACCCATCCCCAGGTAATCCCCTATATACAGCAGGAAGAAAAGGCCTTACTCACACTACTGCTTTGTCCTTTTGTAAACAGGATGGATCAGAATTCTGAACAGAAATAGCATCAGCCTGCAGCATTATTTGGGGAAAAAATTGCAGGCCAGAAATGTCACAGATGCCTAGTGAAACAGGCTTCATCCCAGGAGGCAGCGCAGGGCTCCTCCTCCCTACCAGCAGCATCCCAGGCTCTGCCTGCTGCCAGCCACAGCAAAAGGCAGATTGAGATCTGAGTGTCAGAAAGGCTACAGTGATGATAACAAATAGCTGAAATAACAGGCTGCTCTTTACTTCCAGTGGTTAAAAAAAAAATAAATAGTCTGTTCCTAAGTGCAGTTCAGGGTTTTGAAAGCTGGGCATCTCAAACAGCCATGATTTTAAGAGAAAAGAAGGTGGAAAAAAACATTGCTCTAATAAAAAAAAAATATTTTTAAACATTGCTTCAAAATAATAAAATTGCTCTTAAACTGTTCCATAACACCACAGAGAAAAGACAATTTTGAGTGTTTTCTGAAGAGAATCATCTACCAATTTCATTTCTGATGCAAAGGCTACCAAACACAGCACCAAAGACATTTTCCCCGTGATCATTCTGTGGGTCGTGTCCACTCCTCTCAACCAAAGCATCTCTTTAGGCTCCCTGTGCAATAAATTAATTTATTTTCTTCCATTCTTAGAAATTCATTGCCATTTGTCAGCCACAGTGCTGACAAGACAGCGCTGATGCTTTTCAGCATGACTCATTAGCCTGCTTAATTTTTAATTTCACCTCCAATTAAATATTAACCAATAAACAACAAATATGAAGTTTACGCTTCCTTCAGAGCTCCAAAACCAAATCTCTGGCAGTCTGTGCTGCTCATGACTCACCTAATGCTGTGCCACCAGGGAAACACCACCTCACGGTTCTGAGAGGCAGATGGAGAAACACAGCAGGCCCTGAGCATGACTGACATTATCCCCTGCTAATGCAGCTCCCTAATCCCCTGGAACAGGATCCTCAGGCTCCATCCCATCCCAAAATCTCTCCTAGCCAAAGCCCAGGCTCCTCACCAGGCTGGCAGGACTGACACACCACCACCTCACCCCTCCAAAGTGGTGAATATTGAATATTTCTTCACCAAAAGCTGAGGAATAGAAAAGTTGTAGCTGCCGCGTGGCAATAGTCCCATCGTGGGGCTTTGCATCTCCAAAATACATCCAGTTACCACAAATGGGGAAATCAAAGAGTCGCATCCACAAGAAATCCCATTATTACACTGGGTTTGGGTGGAGTTTTCTTTTTGTTTGATGGGGTTTTTTTGGGGGTGGAGGTGAGGGAAGGAACTATTTTACAAAAAAACTTCACAATATTGATATTTTCAAGATGTTCTACGTATTGATGTTTTCAAGATGTTCCAAGCAAACTACAAAGAAATTCTGATAAAAGGAGGTGATCCTGGCATATTTTTCAATCAAAATTATCTAATATCCTAATGATCCAATAAATAAAGTGAGCTGGTTTTCATGCTCTGGATGCTGCTTTCACTGCTCTATCCATGGTGGGCTTCACTGGGTTTAATTCATAACCAAAATCTTCCTGGAACATAAAGAAGCACCATCCCCAAGCCCTGAGAGCACAGGGTTTGCTTTCCACACCATCCTAGAACAAGGTCACTTCCTCCAAATCCTCCAGATTTAGTCTCATCATTCCCTGTGAGAACAACTTCTAGAGAAAACGTCCCTCCTCAGACACGTTCAGCAAAAGAGAAATAAAAACTCCAGTAAATTAATTTCACACACAACAGTAGTTGGTTTTCCCAGACCAAAGCAGTCACTTTTAATGAAGGTTATTTGGTTTTACTTACTCTTCCCAATGCTTCTGAAACTAGAAAACTGAGTAAAAGAAGTCCCAAAGTGCAGTTTGTAAACAACAGATTGCTGTGGAGCAGAGATAAAATCCCAGCCCACTTAGATACACCTCAGGTAATAAAAGACTTCACACACAGAACACCTCAGTAAAAAAAAAACATCATCCTTATTTTCCTCATTTAAAAGTCAGAATATCAGTGTGTCCCTTGGTCTGGAATCTTGTCAAAGATGGATTTTTGTTGTACAAATGCAATATAAACTTCAGCTGGCTGTTTAGTTGGGTTTGTTTTTTCCTTTTTTTTCCAGAGTTGCTGTGTCTGGGGGAAGAGGCTTCCAGTCCTGTAGAGCCCAAGTCAAATATTTTTAATCTCCTAGCTGCTTAGGGGAAATGTATGCCAATTAAAACAGAAGCAATTTGGATGAGCTAACTGCAGGCCTGCTGGGAAAACTATTCTTTGATTTCCCTAATCAGGAAAAGTCTCATCTTGGAAGCTTGTAAATATTTTCACAGTGTGTTAGAATGTAGATATCATCCCCAAGTATTCTGACATCTGATTTCATTCAGGCTTCTACTGGCAGAAAAGTTAACAGCAACTTAATGAACCAGATTTCACCAGAGCAGAATCCCAAGGGTTGCATTTCACTGTCCTAAAAGTCTGGACAAAAAATGGATTCACCATGAGTCAAAAAAAAAAAAAGATCTATTTTTATATTTTTAATTTTACTGTTTTCTCTAAAATTCTGGCAACCCTGATTTCAGAGTTTGCTGTGAGGAGCTGTTTGAATTACAGGTGAAAGTGTGATTCCCTCTCACTCCTCGTGCAGCTGGAAGGGGGCACACACAGCTGCTGCTCCAGGAATTAAACTGAATTAAACTCAGGGAATTAACAGTTCCCACCCTTCCATAGGGAGCATTTCTGCCCCACTTGGACTTTATTTGCCTGGAGATAAAATTCCAGCTGAGCCCTATAGACAACTCCCAAGGAAGGGGTGAAATACACATTTTAGTGGGTACAAGGTGCATAACCAGATCCTTGTGTATTCACTGGTACCATTCCTTAATAAAGCAGGACTGGAAGCAGATTTAAGGGAATTTTCTCTTGAATCCGAGCAAAATCATCTGAGAAATTTTGAGACTACAGTTCCTGGGTAACAACTGATTGCAGAGGATGCAAACCTCACAGCTGACCTCTGCAAGGGGAAAAGAGTTGAGAAGGAAAGCCAAAACCTGCTCTGGAGAGGCCTGCAGATATGTGAAATAAATCAGGTGTGGCCCAGCTGTGGCAGCTTTGAATGACAAAGCCAAAATGTCCACCCATTTGAGAACACAATCTTCATGGAGCAGAATGAGGAAAGGATTCTCTATCCAGCAGCCACAAAAGCTGATTAAATGTACCCAGCAATGCCTAAACTCACACTCTCTTAAAAGAAAAAAAAAATTCAACCATGCTGACTTTGAAGTTCAATTATCAGCAATGCACAAGATGCAGAAGGAGCTAAGGAAAAACACCATCTGAATAAAAGCTGGTTGGCACCTCACAAAGTGTGAAATTTTCGTTTAATGCCAGGAAGCCAAGAGCAGATACAGAAAGAGAAACTGAACTTTGTCACTGAAGTGTTCTCTGAAAATATTCCTGACTTCATCTCTGCATTTCCTCATGAATTTCAAGTTGATTTAACCTAATCTCTCCATCTATAAAGAAGCTGTGGCTGCCCCTGGATCCCTGGAAGGGTCCAAGACCAGGCTGGATGGGGCTTGGAACAACCTGGGATAGTGGAAGATGTCCCTGCCCTTGGAAGGAGCTGGAATAAAATGGTCATAAGGGTCATTTCCAACCCAAAGCAGTCTGTGATTCTGCGCTCATTCATTCATGATGAGCACCCACAGACGAGACATTCATTCACTTGTTGTTTTCAGAGAGAAATATACTTCCCCTGATAACAGGATGACATTAAGACAATTAAGCTGGAGCATTATTTTAAAAATATTGCAAAATGAAAACATTAAAAAAAAAAAGAAAAATCACAGGCAACTGCCTGTTACAACCCCTTAACAGCTGTTCCAGTCTTTCAGCATGAACCTGAGCCTCCAGTCAGTTCCAGTTTCATTATCAGGTAGGATAAATTAAAAGGATTCCATGCCTCCTGTATACCCTGTTGAATATTTGAAGGCAACAAAAGCCTTGTCACAAGAGAAATTTTTATTAAAGAGACACAAACTATCATTAATTTCAGTTCTAAAGTAAGCATATTTATCTAGGACTTCTACCAAACAGAATCTTGCACAAATGGGCTGATTTTTCTCTTTTCCATGTCGTATTGGTGTAATGAGGGGAACTGAAATGAGGGCTGTGAATTAAAGTCCCTGCAGCCCCTGCTGCAGTGCACAGCTATTCAGCTACATTTGATCCCAAGCCTTTCCTCTGCTCCTCGTGGAAATGGCTCCAGCAAAGCCAAATGAACTCCTGACAGCAACAAAACTGCTTTAAGGGAATCAATTCAGGCCCATTAAATAACAAAACGACTCCATCAGTGACTTCTGGGGGACTGCAGCAGCTCCTGCAGATGAAATCCTTCCTCCCCTGGTGCCAGGGCCTCCCTCTCTGCCTCAGAGGTGGGATCTGCCCTGAAAATGAAATTTTCCCACTAAAGGCTGTCCCAACCATCAGTTTTCAGAACTCTCTCTCATGCCCTGCTAACATGAATTTATGATGTTTTGCTTCCAGTGCTCAAATGAAAGGTTATTTTCCATCAGCCATTTATTCTCTTTAGGCTCCAAATCCCACTGCAAAAGGTTTGGGGTTTCTTTCATTCACTGCCTTCCCACACACCACATATCCCCACTCTTTGGGGTTGTGTTTCTGGCACTGAAAAGACCCATTCTACACCTCTATAAACTTTTAAAAATTCATGTTTTCATGTAGAATTGATTTTATGCAGCACAGTTGTTGCAAGGAGTACCAACTTCCAAATTGTGTTATCAATTTAATCAAAAATACAGCTAGGAAACAAGGATATTCAGACTTCAGACACTCAGATAGCATTAAATAAAGCAAATGTGGGAAAAAAAATCTAAATTAAATGCTCTAAAAGCAGCAGGTAGGGAACAGGTAGGGAACATTTCCCAGCACAGATTCCTCCAGCATTTCCAGAGTGGGGGGGAAGCCTTTTTGATAGAAACACCCAAAAGATGTACTACAGTGATGCTACATGACAGAGGGATGTTAGAGAGCAGCTCCTCACCATCATCTCCAGGGAAAATATTGAAAATGTCTTCCTTGGGCTGAGGTGCCTTTCTTTTCTCCCCCAAAATTATAGTTCTGTCCAGTCATTACAATTTCAGACCCAGGGGACAAGGATAAAAAATCCTATAAAAGAGGAGCCCAAACTCACCAGGCTAAAATTCAGATATTTTCTTTACTTTGCTTCACTAAAAGCTAATTATTGGCACATGAAGACTAAAAAGATGAGGCATTCTACATCTGTCCTTCATCTGTGTGTTTCACAGACTACCAGATTTCTTAAATCTAGAATTTGAGTTACCATGTGACCTTTAGCTGATTATCAGCTCAGTGCACACAATTTCAGGGAGTTCCAGGAGTCTGTGTGCCTAAAATACCCAATTATAGCTCATTTTATCAGAAAATTCTCCAGAACATCTTAAAAGAAATAGATTTTCCAGCTCCTTCCAACTTAAAATTCCAATCTAACCTTTTCCTGCTCCATCCCACCTAAAATTTTTTGGCTTTTGTTCAGTCTCTGAGTTTGAGTCCTAATTATTACTTTTTTTAGTCTATTACTAATTATTTCATTATAAAAAATTAAATGGCCTCTCTAATCTTCATACCTTGAGACTAACCCAAATATTTAATATTTTGGTAGAAATTGCCAATTCTGATTGGTCACATCCATCTTGACCTCTTTTCACATTTCTTCCTCAGATTTTCTAACAATATTTTACAAGCACTTTCAATCCTGAAAATGGAGATTAATGAAGATCATCTCAGCTATATCTGAAGCACCTATCAGGCTTTTAATCAATAAACTGCAATTTCATTTCATGATTCCTCTGTGCTCCCAGCTCTACCTTGAGGGCTGCATCAGCCCATGACTGGTTTGAGAGTTGTGAAATGGGACTTGAAATATTTCCAGTCCTGGACAGGATTTTGTCATCAGAGCAAACTCAAAGACTTAAAGGAAGCCTGGACTTGATGACTTTTTAAATAAACTAGAGATAAATTGAAGCATTTTCCTGCCTTCTTAGGAGCATGAGGATGAGGAAGTACAGCAGAAGTGCACTCATTAATGTGAAATACAATTTTGATGGATTGCTTTTACTAAAAAGTTGACAGGTATCATGTTTTCCATAAATATGGATCCATGGGATAACAGAGAGAATAAAAACCTGGGGAAATCCATAACTGGCCAGCTGTAGAGAAAATCATTTTGTTGTGTCATGATCTGAGCTCTGGAGGTTAAAGCACCTTTCCACTTTTAACATCCATGCTATTGTAGCATGATCAGTGTTGACACTCATATCCCTGAGAAAGAAACTCCAATTTCTACATAACAACCCAAGGGACACCATTAAGAGAAAAGAAAAAAAAATAGAAAAAACAAACCCTGGCCTTGTTCTGCCGTTTTCTCTGTCCTTCTGTCAGCATCCATCACATAAATCACCCAGCCATTAGCAGGGAAAGGACTGACTGACTACTGCTGTCTATAAAAGTCAAGAAAATCTAAGCAGATCTAACAGACCTTTAGCCAAAGACAGGAGACAACAGCACAGCACACAGAAATGGAATCAGATTGCTGTGTTTAGCTAAAAATGCCATCATTTCAGAGTTATACATACAAAGTCTTCTATCTACAGGAGGCTTCAAGACTGACTGCAGAAAAATCCAGTTTTCCAGGAGTTACTCTTGTTTTTCAGGTGTGTGATTGCTCAGCAGGTGAAATGCTGAGCATCAAACAGATCATGAGAAACAGCTGGTCCAGGGGAAAAAAAAGAAAAAAGAAGAAAAAAGGAGGAAAAAGAAGGAGGAAAAAACCACCCCCCCTCAAACAAACTAAACCAACTCCAGTCTAAATTTGCAGACCTCTCTTCTGCCACCTTGGTTTCACTGTCTGAGGAATTTTATTATAACATTAATTAAATTAAGCCAAATACTGAAGCTTTCAGTGCAGCACCATTGGTTGTTAATGAGATTCAGAAAATGGAGCTTCCATGCAAAATAAGTGCAAGCAGAAAAATAAAAGAGGAAGAAAATAAAATATAAAAGTAAATCATTTGGTTGTTTAAAAACCCCCAAACAATATGTACTTATTTAATGGCTGAATAGAAATAGATAAAATTGGAATTGAAAGAGGCACATTTTTCCCTTGCACCATTCCCATAAAGGCTGAAAAAGCAAACTGCAGGCTATAATCTCCTTTTCTGAACATATATCTACATTTTCTTTTTGTTAACAGTGAAAAGAACTTTTGCATCTTTTTCTTAAAAAAAAAAATTAAAAATTCTTACATAAGGGTGAGTTACTTTATTCTTGGGATGGGATGCAGTTCTCTAAAATGAGACTAGAGAGACCAAATTATAACTAACAGGGACCATCTCAGAAAGATTTTTGCTGCCACCTGCACATTCAATGGCAGGAGATCATTTTAGTTAACCAAGGGTATAATCCCAAGCCTGTCCTGCTGTGTGCCTGCAACTACTGAGCATTCCTACCCCACCTCACCTGTTTATCAGCATTAAAAAAGCAGCAGGTGAAAGTATAACAAATTCAAAATCAAGCTTTAATAGGTTATAAACTGCTAAAAATAAACTACCAGTAGTTTACCACCAGCAGTACATGGAGCAGAGTTCAGCTCCTATAAAAGTTGGCATCTCTTCAAGGCTCCTTCATGCCACTGAACTCTCAGATCATCATTATGCAAGGACCAGAGGTAGAGAAAAATAACTTTTTAGCTTTGCTCCATCTTATGGAAAATAAGTTATGAGGTAGAAGAAAAAAGCTTTTTCCCTTTCAAAAGATGAATTTTCTTCAAACATATTCTGTTATTTTTTGCTAAAAAAAAAATCCATCTAATTTTTTTTTTTACTGTCACAGTTGTATAAGTTTTTCTTATAAATCAACCCATCTTTGCTACTAAAGAGAGATCCAAACCTGGCCAGCTTTGAACTCCAGCTCCACATCCTCAACCACGAGCTTGCAGGTAATAAAAAGCCAGAACAACGGATTGCAACTGAAGTGATGATTTGGGCAGAATTCCTTCGCAGTTTTGCAGAGAGTGGAAGAGAGAGAACATCCAGCTTCTCTGTCCCCAGCTGAAATGAAAGCCAAGAGGCCCCAGCCCTCCCCAGCTGGCTGATTTCTCTCACCTGCCAGGAAAACCGCAGGTGATTCTGATTCCCTTTAATCAGGGGAGAAGAAAGGGAAGCCCTGGGATAGGATGGAACCCAACAGCCCCCTTTGCACTTTTAATCGCTAAGAAAATCAAATATAAACATCTTTTCTCCCCTGTGATTCAGAAGATCTTGCTCTGTAAGGCAAGAGGAGCAGAGTTGCTGGAGATTTGAGTCTGCACCACAAAAATCTGTGTGAAAGGAGGAGAGAGGAAAAAATCCATCCCTGCAGGACTCGGGTGTACAATGGGAACTGGCAGCCAAGGTCACTCCTGAGAAAGAGAGCAGCCAAAAAGGAGGTTTTAAATCTCAGTGGGCATTAGCTGAAAGACACACAGTGATGTTCTGCAGAGCTTTTAAATAGGACATGCACAAAGGATTCCAAGGAGATGGCTATCAGGCAGACCTATCAAAATACCTTTTTTTTTTTTTTTTTGCCCAGGTTATTGTCATCCACGGAGAATTCACGAAATCATTTTGGACCAAAATGATAATAAGTGCAATTTGACAGAAATCCCATCCAGGCCCTGCATAAATACCTGACCAAAATGGCCTTGCCAGCAGCATCTGAGGGCGATGAGGAACGTTTGAGAGCCCCCAGGCAGAAGGAAGGAGGGTGAGGGCCCTGCCCAGGAGCTGCCAGGGACACTTGCAGAGGGCACTGGGCACCGTGGGACTCCAGCTCCTCTCCCTGGCACCAGCTCACACCACCTGGCCCACGGGAAGGCACTTTGGGGACAGGCATATGCAGGCAGAATTGGCACAATAATGCTAAAAACTGGCTCATTAAACCTAAACATCCAACAGGAAGAATTAAAAAAAAAAAATTAAAAAAAGAGTTTGAGAAGAGAAAAATTCCAAAGCCAAGTGTTCTCTGCATTCAGCTTGAGGGAAAGCATCAATTTTAGCAGAGGGAAAATAAAATAAAAAACCCATTCTTCCCTCAAAAACGCACATGAGTACAGACATTACTCTCTTTCTGCTTCACAGAAGCAACATTTGGAAAACGACTTAACCTTTCTATTTTTATCTGGGTGCATTCAAATTACCAATAATGTACAACATGCTGTAACAAAACCACTGATGTAGGGTATAATTTTCCCTCAAGCACATTATCCTAGCTGGTGGCTCAGAAAAATAAGCTGATAAAACAGCAGCAGACATCAATTGATGGATAAAAAGCGATCACAGCTATGTAGAATGCTGCTGCCCAACCTTAAAATCATACAATTAGCCAAAAAATACAAGCTGTAGGACAGGACATACCAACAACCATGCATTAGCTGCGGGGTCATCCCAAAAATCCTCCTACAAACACATTTTTAGGCAGACCAGCAGATTATCGCCTCATAATTTAGCTATTAACACACAGATTTATTTTAAAGCCATCATCATGCCTGGTACTTTTATTAAATATCTTCTTCCCTGTCAAGTTCAATCGGGATCTCATCCTAACCATGATGAGCTTTTAATTTTCTGTGCTATTAATAGCAACTTAAAAATAAAATGTTCTCTTTTGAAGCTATAAAGCTGTAACTTTCTTTAGGAGCTGCAAGGGGGAAGAGAGATTAATCTTCCTACTCTGCATCTCTTAAGCTACATTCGTTATCTGCATATATGGGAAAAAACCCAGGAGAACAAGGAAGAAACAGGAATTTTCTCTAAGAATCCTTTAATATAACTCCCTGTAAGGATTTCACATGGCTGCAGCACAGAAATGAAGAATTACCAATATACAAGGAATAAATACTTTAATTGCCAGGTAGGTTCTGAATCCTTCTCAGTGACCCTCATCAAGAGATAACAAATTAATGAATGACATAATTAGCTGCAGGATGCACAGAGTCCTGTCCAGCAAAGCCCTTCAGCAGCTTCTCAAATTTCAGCACAATTGGGGTCCTCATTAATTGCCCAGCAAATGAAGAAAGATGGGAAGCTGGAGATGAGGCTCATGGCCCTCTCTGACCATCTGACACATGGATCAGATGCTTCCAGCTGCTCTTCCTCAGCTGCCTCCTCCCAGCAAGGGCAGAAGGGAAGGTACAAAGCTGTTCCAAGCCCTCTCTGGGTCTGTAGGAACAAAATTAAAGCAGAGGGTTGTACAGTCCCTTTCAGCAGCCTGCTGCAGTGCTGCTTGCACTCACAAGGAGTGACACGAGGCAGGTCAGCTCCAAGGCTTCCATCAGAACCACAGAGCCCCAGCAGCTGCAGAAAAACCCAGAGAAGGCTCTGGGGAGAGCTCAGAGCCCTTTCCAGTGCCTGAAGGGGCTCCAGGAGAGCTAGAGAGGGATGGGGGACAAAGCATGGAGGGACAGGACAAGGGGGAATGGCCTTAAACTGAGGGAGGGCAGATTTGGATTGGATTTAGGAAGGAATTGTTCCCTGTGAGGGTGGGCAGGCGCTGGCACAGGTGCCCAGAGCAGCTGTGGCTGCCCCTGCATCCCTGGCAGTGCCCAAGGCCAGGCTGGACAGGGCTTGGAGCAACCTGGGACAGTGGAAGGTGTCCCTGCCGTGGCAGGGGTGGAATGAGATGGTCTTTAATGTCCCTTTCCACCCAAATCACTCTGGATTCGCTGATTCCATGACCTTGGGACACTCCCCAGGCCCTGGGCTGCTGTGGGATGTATTCTGTGTCAGTGCCTCCATGCTTGTGACCTCTCTTTAGGATATGGGCCCTGCCACAGCCATTGAGGCCTATCTTTATCTAAAGATTGGAACACTGAAGTGTGTTTTAATGAGGGATAAACTGAGACCATCTGGATGTCTCAGCTGCTACAGAGCATGATTGTTTGCTGATTTTAACCGTGGCTCTTGCAGAGAACATAGACCTGTGTTGCACAAAGTGCACGAGCTCGGCTTGATTTCTCCTCGTAATCAAATGTGTTGATCTAAAATCTGTTTCCAGCAAATCACTTGTCTGTTTTGGGAACAGCTCCCTCCTCATCTCCTCAGCATGGTGATGGGGATAAGCAGAGACAATTGAGTTGAAAAGGTATTTTTGTGAGGGGCTGACAGAATGAAATTTTCCATTTTGGAACATGACCACCATTTACTCACAAACTACATACCAGGTGCCAACTCAAATTAAAATCTGGAATTTTCTTTTGTTTTATTTTCTTTTTTTATTTTTTTTTCTTCAAGGCTTTTGGTTCATTGTTGTTGGGTTTGTTTGCTGTTTTTTTTTCCTTTACAGAGATTTGTTGCAAAAAATTGGTAATTAATTGGTCCTGTTTGAATGGTGGTGGCACGGGGACAATCTGCATTTCTTCATGCACATATTTCAATGGTTAAGTGTTCTGAGTACTGGATAACCATATTGCAATTAAGCTGCAATGGATCATTTGTTGATCCTGCACCTATCCTGCAAGATAAATAATGAGTTTCTTTGGCAAGGTAAAGTAAGGAACTACTCAAAACCACCACAAAATTAATGGTGAGCAAAAGAAAGTGTGAAAATAATTCTGCAGATTAATTATTAGAATATTGTCTAGACAGCTGAGGTTTCTGTCAATTCTCAAATTAAACAGAACCAAGAGGGGATCAAATCCAAATTTCCTATGTTCACACAGATTTTTTTCCATGTCAGAAGACTACAGGCACTGGAAACATCCAAATTCTAAAACCTTCAGCAAAGTTCACAACTACTTTTCAAGAGAGCAGGCCTGGGTCTGGAAGTGGGGATGGAGAGAGTGTGCAGCGACTTCCCCCCAAACACCTCAGCCAGCAGGCACCATTAACAATTCCAGATTAGAACATTCTGTTTCAATTAGTTTAAGTGCTGTTAATTATGCATTCACCAGGAATGACACCTGTGACTTCAAATTCCAAGCAGATCTGAAAATTAAAAAACTAAAAGCAACAACTGTTCTTGTAAGAAGAGCTACTCCAGGGATACTGAGATCAGAAGGAATTTAGCATATTTTAGCATGGTTTTTTTCACCCTTTTTTAATCTAAGTAAAGTTTCTGAAAAAGAAATTTCTATCTGTTGCTTTTACCTCCCAAAAAGTGATCCAACACAGAATGTTCTGGCATTTGACTGTAAGGTGATTATTTGAAAATGAAATCCTATCTTGTGTTCTTTTCCTACCAGAGTATCAATAAATGCCTAAAAGGGAATTTCTGGCTGAGGTATCTTGAGATGCTTGGGAGAAATACCCCCCAAAACACCAAGACAAGCTGACTGCTCCCATTTACTAGGCTCCATCTAGTATCAGGAGACATTGCTCTATTGATTTGTTTGGCTCAAAACCCTTTCAGGGACAGCATGTAAATACCTACAAAGATTTCAGTTGGTTACTGCTTTGATTCCCACTTCTAAACCCAAATGGTTTGGATCATTTGAATTCATGTCACCCAGCACCAATGGCCAGATGTGCTGGAAAGCCACATCCTTCCCTCTGACACAAGGCCCACAGATAATTCACACTAAAGGATTCCCAAAGAAATTAATTCTGGCATTAGAGATATGGACGCATCCAATGGGCCAATAAAATTAAATCTCTCCCTCTACAGGAAGAAGTGATAACGAGGAATTACCAAATTCTCCAAAGATCCAGGCTAGTGCTGAACATGCCTAAAATAACCAAAGTTATTAACCATAATATTATTAACCTGAAATATTATTGGTCATGTCTGTGCCTTGGTGTGTTCAAGGTGTACCAAGTTTTAAAACAAGTTTTAAACACTGGGATTTCCACGATTAATCTGTTTGAATCAAACCCTCTGCACTGACATAACACCTGAAATGTGCAAGTAAACAAAAGACAAAATCCAGTTGTTTCCAAGGTTTTCACACCCATCAACTCCTACATATTTCCTAGAGAAGCAAACTCACACCTTCTGCAACAGCTTTGGTTTTCTTTGTTATGTTTTGTGAACCCATCTGAAATAATTCAGACATCAGAGAATTGAAATTACCATGCCTCTAATAACATTCAGCAATCTCCCAATCTGTTATAATCAGAAATCTTACAGAGAGAGCACCCCCACAACAATCTCCAGAATAAAAGGGAATTGTCAATTCTTTGCATGCTTAACTACAACCCCCAAAAAATAAAAATACAAGCTTATCTCAGAAAATTCAGCAAAGCTGATCAAAGCAGAGCCCACGTCTCTGATTTGCATGCACCTAACCCACATGCTATCACAAAATGCAGATCCAGCCCACTCCTGATGGCAGTGAGCAACTCTGCCAGGTTGGGGATTAAAAAAACAAGATCCCATCTCTTGCTTCAGCCCATCTCAATCTGGTGCTCCCCATGTAAACCAATGCAGGTTTTTTAGCATTTTAAATCAAGACAACTTTTGTTCACATATGCTCCTGTGATTATTGTTTTGCCTTCTTTGAAAATGAACAGAAAACACTTCCTTAGATGTGTTCCTTAATCACCTTATGTTTATCTTGCTTTTTGTCACTTCTTGCAAGAACAAAACTTCCCAAGTTCTAGTGCAGCCATTTTAATAAGGACTTCATTCCCACTGTCAAAAATGATTTGTGGAAATAGAGGGAGTGGAACAGACCCTTCCTATCCCTGTAGCAGCAACTCCAGTGACCTTGAGGAAAACAGACAAATAGGAAAAACACACAGGTGCCATCTAAACCCCTTTAACTCTTCCTGGAAGCTGCAGTTGCCCAGTGTCAGCCTGAGACTGCCAAGAGCATGTACACCTCATTTGGAGGGGCTGATGCCTTTTTGGGACTACCTAAAACCAGAGGCCAGACAGAATTAAGGGAATAAAAAGCAGCTCTATTTATTGAAGGGCCTTCAGGTACATTTTTGGGCTATGCCCAAAATGGATGATGGGTCATGGATTTTTATACTTTTATAAGTTTGGTCCATTTGCACATTGGGGTTCATCTGCCAATTCCAGCTCCAGGGAATGAAGTCATTGACCCCAAGTTTGCTCCCCCCAAGTCCCTTTTGTTTCCATCTCTGGGCAGTGAGGTGTCCTTGATTGCCAGGCCTGGAGAGGAATTGTTGTGTCTGCCCAAAATGGGAAAGCTGCAGCTGACACTGGCTGTGGGGTTTGGAGTTACACACTAAAGAACTGCAGGAGTACAAATAGATGGAAAAAATAGAAAAGCTAAAATGCTAAGGCACCCTGGGAGCACTCCTGTGGCCCTGTGTGTGCTCAGGCTGTGCATTTCCACCCCAGTCAGGAGGCAGTGACACAGGCAAAGCTCTGTGTGCGTGTTTGCTCCTGTTCAGCTGCTGCTCTGCTTGACCTGATCTGCCACAGGCAGCAGAGTTTATTTGCTGAATCTGTTTACCCCACTGTCAGTCAAGATGTAGGATATGCTTAAACAGGGAACAGTCAGATTAATATAATTGAGCTGCAGCTCAGAGCAGCCAGGGAGCCGTGCTGGAATGGCAAAGCACTTATTCCCTTCTGATTAAAACCTCCCCAGGGCTGTATCAGTGTAAAGACACCAAACCAGGGATGCACAGGGGACCCAGAGATGGGAGCCTTTCCTTTTGGGAGCAGCTCACCAGCTGGAGAGGAAGGAACATGGATCACACAGAGATAAGTTGCCATTTTAATTGCATAAGGAGCACTGGTGGATTTGTCATTCCTTGTGACAGAGTTTTCTCCCCAGAGTCACATTCTGAGCACAGCTCTGTTGCTATTGTGTTAGACATTCCATGCACCAGGGTGACAGCCCAGCACACAGATCCAGAGAGCCTCATAAACAGCCTGTTCTCATTGATTCCAGGGATAGATCCCTCTCTGCTCTTCCACAACAGATCTGCTTCTGCCCTCCCTGTCCAAACACAAGAAAAGGAGCAAGTCAGTGGCTGAAAAGGAGCTCAAGTCCTCAGCACCATCAGACTGACTAAAAACCACACATTTCTTTGTGCTGGCAGTGCTATTTCCAGCACAGGGGGAAACAGACAGGCAGCTTGCAGGTGGCATCCTCCTGCAGGGACCAACAGTGCTGGCACAGATGGCACAGGAAAAAGGGAAATGCTGGTGCTAAATCCACTCGCTGAAGTCTTTAGGAGCCTTTGCACTTAAACTCTTTAGTACCTCAGCACTACAAATCCCAAAGTTGGAAGGACTTGTCCTGACTCACAACTTGCCAGGAAAGTAACACAGAGAGTGAGGTTCTCGTGGTGGCAGAGGGTTCCTCAAGGCCTGGCACCACAGCTGTGGCTGTGGCTGGGAGCAGAATGTCCCCAGGGAGAAATGCTGTGCCGGAGCTGGAGCTGCACCACACCAGCATCCCACAGCTGGGAACAAGCGACTTGGTGCCACTTCTGACTCAGTGTCACCACTGACTCGGTGCCACCACTGACCTGGTGCAGTGATTTCAGTGACATTTGCCCTAGAAATGAGCCCTCCAACTCCAGCTGAAGCACACAGGAGCCACCAGTGGCACAGCACACAGGAACTATTTCTGTATCTGTGCAGAGCTGATCTTTGCCTTTTCTCTAGCCTAGATTTTGATTTCCCCTAAGTGATCAGTGCTGGCCTAATTCTACTCCCATTTACATCAGTCGAAGCTTTACCATCAACTTCAAAGAAAATGGATTTAACCCAATATAGTTCATTTTTGATGAATTCTCCTTTAAGAGAGAAGGACCTCTGCTTCTCCAGCAGAGGATAAGATGATGTATTTTTACACCAGGCTTCAGAGCCAGATGACTTTGCTGTGCCCTACATTCACATTTTGGGTTTGAGCAGCACTGCAGCTCACAGCAGCTCAGCTCTGGCTGTGTCTCAGCCCCAGCCCAGGCAGGAGATTTCTCTGGGAGAAAACAGAGCAGAAGCCCCAGTGCAGGTTCACACTCAGCACACAGGGCAGGAACAATCAGAAGGCTCTGGAAAGCTTCCAGCCCCAGCAGGAGCACTCTGAGGCCAAAGGCTCAGACTGAATCCAGTCAGGCACGAGAGCTGCACAGACCCAGGGCTGCTCCCCACTATTGATCTGCCTCTAATGCACCCAATGCCTTGCTGATGGTGACATTGCAAACTCCACTCCTACCTCTTATCTCTTGCATCTTTTCATTTCCCATCCCTTCCTAAATAATTCACTCAGCATAACTGGTCTTCATAACCTTCTGTGTCTTATCCTCAGATTCTTATTTCAGTTGCATAAATTTGGATTTAGACTTTTTGGATTATAGCCTTGGAGCTGTGCCTCCCTCTTACAGGGACCTGACTCCAATTGTTAAAAATTCCCTCCCAGAATGAACCTTCCAAGACATTTTGTTTAACATTGCATTAACCAGCAACTTCTTATCAAGAAAACATCCCTTGTAAACAAGATTCTGTAACAAATTATCTGACACATTAGGCATAGGAACTTTAGTCCAACTTAGGTACCAGCAAATCCAATATCAGAATAAAATATTGAACAGGAACACCACAAAAAATCCCTTAAATAAGGCTCAAAATTCAAAATCAGAGCACTTGTCTAGCAGGAACAGCAGTGGTTTAGGCTTTTCAGCTTTTACAGAAGGAAGGACTGTTGTAAAAGGTATCTCAGCAAACACTGCAGTGGCAGGGAAAGGAGCAGCACTGAAGGACTTCAGGAGGAATTTCTTTGGAGAAAGGGTGATTAGATATTGGAAGGGGCTGCCCAGGGAGGTGGTGGAGTCGCCATCCCTGGAGATGTTTAAGGAAAGACTGGATGTGGCACTTGGTGCCATGGTCTGGTTGATAGGGGGGTGAACAGTGATAGCTGGGACTTGATGATCTCAGAGGACTTTTCCAACCTAAATGATCCTGTGATTCTGTGCCTTATTAGAAGACATTTTATCAGAAGAAGAGCAACCCCAACACAGTTCATCACAGATACTTAGCAGGAAGGGAAGACAAATACTGTTGTAAATGCAACTCAAATATTTCAGCCTTTATCCAGCTAGAATCCCCTTTTACAACTATATCCTATAATTGCTGGCAACCCTCTGTCTGCAGGACTATCTCACTCTGCCTTTATTCACAATGATTTCACTCTTTCCCCCCTATACCCCAAGATGGGGGCAGAACCCTCCTGACTGTCGGATCTTTTGCCACAAAACCAAGGTACAGTGCAGCCACCCCAGTCTGGGCTGGCTCATCTGCCTCTGTCCTTCCTGATCTTCCTCTGCTTTCCCTGATCATCTTCTGCTCTTCCTGATCATCTTCTGCTCTCCCTGATCTTCCTCTGTCCTTCCTGATCTGCCTCTCACTCCCTGATCTGCTTCTGCCCTCCCTGATCATCTTCTGGTCTGCCTGATCTGCCTCTGCTCTCCCTGATCTGCCTCTGCCCTCCCTGCCCATCCTGTCCCCCAAGGCCTCTCAGGGATAAAGGGACATCTCTAAGGCCACAGAATGATGGTGACACTTCCCCCCAGGAATTTTCCTTTAAACCAGACAGGGGGTAGAAGTTTCCAACCAGTAACCTTGAAGTTTCCATCCTTGTAACCTTACTGAGCCCACCCTCCATTTCAGAAGTGACACTTTGTGTTAATTGAGCATGTTTTATCATAACTCATTTTCCTCTTCACTCCCATTTCCCCCTCAGACACAGGCCTTTAACAAGATGATTATCAGATGTATTATTTACTAATTTATGGTGCAGGAAGAACTCACCCAAAGGAAGGTGACACTCGCAGGAAGGGTGCTTTAACAAGAGATATTAATTAGCAACCACTGTAATAACACCAAGCAACAAGTGGCAAACCTCCCTACATGGACTCAAGCAGTCAAGATTAAGTTAACATTTTTTCCTTATTACCCTGACTTTTATATAATTTCACACCATAAATGGAAAAGTCATCTAGAAATTTGGGGCAGGTCATTTATCACTGTTGAAAGCAACTGCATAAAAATGTCTGAGATGGAAGAATTTCAGTAATGTTTTCTGAATTCCCAACACAGGACAAGACTGTGCTGCTTTCACTCCTCCTGGTTCTGCACTTTGGTCTTACCTGTATGAATTCTACTTGCTGGAATCAATTAAAGCAGCAGAAGATCACAAATCTATCATGGAAAGATGTAAAAGGCTCATAAAGAGTGGCCAGTAACAGCCCATAATAACAGCTAAACCCGAGCTGCCATTGCAAATCAGTGCTCCAGGACTGCCAGAGGACTCAGTGACTCCACAGGACAGCACCCACAGAGGTCCCATCAGAATAAAAGTTGTCCATGACTCACAAAAACACAAAATCAGGCTTCCCTGCATTCCT